>NC_057720.1:93198968-93234696 GCF_004010195.1 Chiloscyllium plagiosum | reverse complement strand
CATCCACTCCACTCCACTCCACCCACCCTCCCCTCTCCTCCCCCACTCACCAACTCCACTAGGACAATCTCTCTCCATACGTCCCACTCCACAATCTCTCTCCTACCCCCAACTCCACTCTCCACAATCTCACTCCTAACTGTTCCCTGGTCTTCGTCCTCCACAAAGTCACTCTATATCCCGTACCCCATCCTCCAATCCTATCGCGAATAGTGCACTAGTGAGAACAGAGAACTAGCTAATGGACTGCAAACAGTGAGTGGGGATAAAGGCTTCTTTTTCAGGTTGGTGCCTCATGACCAGATGGTTCTCCAGGGATCAGTGCTGGTATCATAACTGTTTACAATAGATATTACTGACTTAGAGGAAGGAAGTGAATGTACTTTCGACAAATTTGTGGATGACACAGAAGTAGGCAGCAAGACAAATTGTGTGTAGGATACAGTTTACAGAGAAATATTGATTGGTTAAGTAAATGGGCAAAATGTTGACAAATGGAGAATAATGTGGGAATATATTGGAAGGAGAACAAATGCCGACAGTATTATTTAAATGGAGAAAAATGTAGAAAGCTGCAACATAAAGGGACTTAGAGGGACACGTGCATGAAATACAGAAAAGCTAACACACAGGGTGCAAATGGTAATCAGGAAGGCTAATGTGACCCTTAGTTTAAGAGAGTTGAAGGATAAAAGTTGCAAAGTCTGACTGCAACTGTACAAGGTGCTGGTGAGACCACATCTGGAATACTGTGAGCAGGTTTGGTTCCCTTATTTGAGGAAAGATATGATTCCATTGGAGGCAGTTCAGAGAAGGTTCCCTCGGATTACCCCTAGTACGGAGGGATTGTCTTATGAGCAGAGGTTAAACGGATTGGAACTCTGCTCACTGGAGTTTAAAAGAATGACAGGTGATCTCATTGAAGCATAGAGAATTCTTTAGCTCTGATGAAGAGTTATGAAGACTCAAAACAATTGATTAGATTCCCTACAGTGTGGAAACAGGCCAGTTGGCCCAACAAGTCCACACTGACCCTTTGAAGAGCAACCCACCCAGACCCATTTCCCTCTGACTAATGCACCCAACACTATGAGCAATTTAGCATGGCCAATTCACCTGACCTGCAGATCTTTGGACTGTGGGAGGAAACTGGAGCAAATCTACACAGACACGGGGAGAATATGCAAACTCCACACAGACGCTCGCCCAAGGCTGGAATCAAACCTGGGTCCCTGGCTCTGTGAGGCAGCAGTGCTAACCACTAAGCCACCGTGCTGCCCCAATTAGCTTGCCTTGTCTCCTTGGGTGCTGTTGTGATCTCTAGCATTTGTTGTTTTCCAGCATCTGCAGTAATTTGTTCCTAGGATTCTTAAGGGGCTTGATAGGGTCAATGCTCAGAGGATGCTTCCCGACATGGGAGTGTCTAAGACCAGAGGGTGCAGTCTCAGAATAAAGAGGCTGAGATGAAGAGGGTTGGGAGTCTTTCCCTATCTATCTGTTATCATTGACCTCTGGTTAAGAAACACATCAATATTAAAATTCTCATCCTAGTCTTCAACCCTCTCCATAGTCTTGCCCTTTCCCCTCTTTGTAATCTCTTCTAGTACTAAAAGCTTCTGCCCAATCTGTCCTCCTGCAATTCCAGCTTTTCGACCATCCCTGATTCTCATCACTCCACCAGTGTGACTGTGCTTTCGCATCACAAATCCTAAACTCTGGAATTCCTTCTGCTAACCTCAGATGCTTGATATCTCTTTTCTCTTGCAAGGTGCTCTTTAAATCCTTGCTTCTTGACTGAGCTTTTGTTAATTGCATATTCATTGTATTTATGCAGATTGTAATCACCAATTGAGGGTTAATCTCTTGTTCATTCAAACAAACACTAACCTGGGTCAGAAAGCGTATGCTTGTAATTTTATTAGATTTTATTTGATTCCCTATAGTGTGGAAACAGACCCTCTGAAGAGTAACCCACCCAGACCCATTTCCCTCTAACGCACCTAACACTACGGGCAATATAACATGGCCAATTCACCTAACCTGCATGACTGTGGGAGGAAACCAGAGCACCCGGAGGAAACCCACGCAGACACAGGGAGAATGTGCAAACTCCACACAGTCAGTCACCTGAGGCTGGAACTTTAAGTTTGCAAATATTGAGTGAGTCAACCAGTGAGTCAATGGTTTTTGCTCTAGTGGTGAACTCTGTATTCAGCACTGTCTGGTGTGTCTCAGGAGCCTCTCTCTGTCAGGGCAGTCTCAATCACAATTATTGCAGAGGGAGACAGTGGGCCGTGACAACGCATGTGTCCACTAGCCTTTGTATTCTCGGGGCTCACTTTTTGTCCAGCTGAAGGTGTTTATTTCTGCTTGACTCTTCCAATTCCCTTCCAAATAGTCATGACTGTCAGTAATGGACTCCCAATTATCAAGGCCAATGTCTGTTTTCATCACCTTACGTTTGAAGGTCTCCTCCTAAGGAAGATATTAACATCCAGGCTGTCACAATCCAGTGACCAGTAAACCATGTAATTAGTCTTTGGCGGGGGGTGGGGGGTCACACTATCGTACATCACTGAATGAGCCAGTGCAGACGCGGGTTGGCTGATAGAATCAGTGCACCGAGGATATGTCTGAGATAGTGAAAGTGGGAACTGCTCAGCCGTGGCTCCTGCCAGGCTGTGTTATGCAGGTCTCAGCACTGCAGAGGTATGCACTGTAGGGCACACGCTTGGTCGAAATCTTAGCCACCGTGCTGTTGTTCCACAATCTGCTGACTCAGCTGGAACATTACAGCCGAAGCTTTGACAATCTATGTGCTGATTTCAGCATCAAAGGACAATTTTGTGAAGCTATTTGCAGTGTCTTGGGTCACAGTATCATGAGCAGATCCGACACCATAACATTTGCCTTCCTGACACTGATGCTCTTTACAAGCGACAGGACAGAGTGCACTTACTGCGGACACTCCTCAGGATGAAAGCTCAGCCATTCTTTGATGTGGCTAATGAATGATTAT
Source organism: Chiloscyllium plagiosum (assembly GCF_004010195.1). NCBI lineage: Eukaryota > Metazoa > Chordata > Chondrichthyes > Orectolobiformes > Hemiscylliidae > Chiloscyllium > Chiloscyllium plagiosum. Next base: position 93,231,677 of record NC_057720.1, on the reverse strand, counting down.
AAAAGTGTGCAAAGGTTGGGTCCACTTACATTCTTCACTACCTGACTAACTAGCATAAAACATGGTCCAGGTACATTAGATTCCCTCCAGTATGGAAACAGGCCCTTCGGCCCAACAAGTCCACACCAACCCTCTGAAGAGCAACCTACCCATATCCATTCCCCTACCCTATATTTACCCCTGACTAATGCACCTAACACTGTGGGCAATTTAGCATGGCCAATCTACCTAACCTGCACATTTTTGGACTGTGGGAGGTAACTGGAGCAAACCCACGCAGACAGTCGTCTGAGGTGGGAATCGAATCCAGGTCCCTGGCACTGTGAGGTAGCACTAAGCCACTGTGCTACCCTAGTTCTGCTATTGTGCAATAGCTGAGTTCCTGTGCAACCCTGTGCTAATCAAAAATCACACAATACAAATACATTGAAAGTGCTGGTGATGTAATCACGTTATAGCTTTAGAAGTTTGTGTTTTAGAAAAAGTATTCCCTATTTTCTTAGTCGTGTTACAGCCAATTCACATTAACGAAAGGCACATATTAACAGAACTATCTGTAGTAGAGAATAATTGGCTGAAGGGCAGTCAAAACAGAAAATCAGATAGAAGTCTAAAAACCAGCTGCCATTGTTAAAATCACAGGAAGTGGGTGTAAGATGTCAAGAACTGATGACCTTCCAATGCTGTAAGAGTGAAGTCAAGTTGTGAGCATGGGCTGCATCTTTACCAAAGAGGGGATGAGGTCTGACTTTGTCATTGTCACTCCCTTCGAAATGCAAATTGAGAAATAAGGGCTTTTGTGAGTAGGGTTCCCAGCCGTTATACCATTTTTTAAAAATTCATTCATGGAGGTAGGTGTCATTGGCTAAGCCAGCATTTATTGCCCCAGGAGAGAGTGACAGTGAGCTGTCCACTGACAAGTTCAGGGATCTGTTAAATGCCTGTGAGGGATTGTCAGACTTTCATTTTGGAAGTTAGTGTATTGGGTGGCATGGTAGTCCAGTGGTTAGCACTATTGCCTCACAGGGACCCGGGTTCAATTCCAGCCTCGGGCGACTGTCTGTGTGGAGTTTGCACATTTTCCCCGTGTCTGCGTGGGTTTCCATTGGCTGCTCCGGTTACCTCCCACAGTCCAAAAATGTACAGGTCAGGTGGATTGGCCATGCTAAATTGCAACAATATTCAGGGATGTGTAGGTTAGGTACATTAGTTAGGGGGATGGGTCTGGTTGGGATACTTGGAGAGTTGGTGTGGACTTGCTGGGCCAAATGGCCAGTTTCCATACTGTAGGAATTCTATGATGATTGCTACCTCAGCGCTAGAGGTCTGATTTAAAGTCAACCCTTGAGTGGCTGTATGGAGTTTGCACATTCTCCCCACATCTGCATGGGCTTCTTCTAGGTGCTCTGGCTTTCTTCCACCATCTAAAGATGTACAGGCTAGATGGATTGGCCATGCTAAGTTGCCCACTGCAGGCAGGCTAGATGGATTGGCCATGCTAAATTGCCCACTGCAGGCACGCTAGGTGGATTGGCTATGCTAAGTTGCCCACTGCAGGCAGGCTAGGTGCTTGAACCACAGTAAATGCAGGGGGATAGGGTGGGGGTGCGGGTGTGGGTGGGATATGATTTGGAGGGTCAGTATGGACTAAATGGGATGAATAGCCTGCTGCCACATTGTAGGGATTCTATAATACTACGTACACTTTAACAAAGGAAAAAAAATACACCTTGGACTTTAAACTGAGATTCTTAGATCCTAGCGTTTAAGTTACTGGATGATATGAAGTGAATCATACCAGAGTTGCTGGGGGGTGATGTGCAGGATAAAATTCACTTTAAGACTGTCTGAGACTACATTTGATCAAACATTTGCTCCTTAAAACATAGGAACAACAGAACAGAAAGAAGCCATCTGAGCCTCTGGAACCAGTTCCACCAGTGAGACCATGGTTGATATGTGGCTGGATTCCATGAGCCTTTGGCTCATGTCCCTGAATCCCTTTTCTTAACAAAAAATATTATTTAAAATATTTAAGAAATACATCATCGGAAACAAATCAGTTCCTTCAGTCTTTCAGAGAGAAAAAGGTATACAATACAAGGAGCAGATGGACTTCAAAATTTGAAACGATCAGACATTAGAACAATATAGAAAAAGAATTAAAGATAGGCAGATTGAGGATGAAAGCAAATACAAGCATAGATAAAGGAGCAGGAGTACACCATTCTGCCCTTCAATGCTGTCCCACCATTCAATATGGTCATGACTGATCATCTAACTCAAGCCCTTGTTCCCGCTTTCTCCTGTCACACTCTTTAATAAGACAAAGAACTGTGGATTTTGGAGATCTGAGACAAACAGAAAAGCTAGGGAAACTTAGCAAGTCTGGCAGCATTTGTGAGAGAAAAATAGAATTAATGTTTTGGGGGGGGGGGTGATGGGGGCTGTGTGGAGGAAAGGAATAGTGGAAGTATTGAGGAAGAAAGGGAATGCGATGAATAGATGATCACAGTGTCCGGGGAGAGACCGGAATGAAAGGAGGAGCATACATGAGGGAGTGTTGATCTGAGACAGACAGAGATGGAGAAGACACAGAGAGAGAGAGACAGCGACAGAGATGCTGATTAGGTGCAAACAGGAAATGTGAATATTTGTGCTGGGAGCAAACCCATGCAGAATAGGACCTCAGAGTGTAGGGGTATGTAAAGAATGTGGAGTGAAGTGTTCACACTGAAACTGTCCAACTCAACATTGAGTCCTGAGGTACTAGGTGAAAGGTAAGGTGTTGTTCCTCTGGCTTGTGTTGAGCTTTGCTGAAGCATCACTGAAACAGAAGTGTTGGAACGGAAACAAATCCGCATACCCTTTCCCCACTTTAGCCCTGAGAATACACCTACTGCCATCGTGAAAACATTCAATGTTTTGGCCTCAGCCACTTGCTGTGGCAGAGAATCATAGAACATAGAACATTACAGCGCAATACAGGCCCTTCAGCCCTTGATGTTGCGCCGACATGTCATACCAATCTGAAGCCCATCTAACCTACACTATTCCATGTACATCTATATGCTTGTCCAATGACGACTTAAATGTACTTAAAGTTGGCGAATCTACTTCGTTGCAGGCAAAGCATTCCATACCCTTACTACTCTCTGAGTAAAGAAACTACCTCTGACATCTGTCCTATATCTATCACCCCTCAATTTAAAGCTATGCCCCCTCGTGCTCGCTGTCACCATTCTTGGAAAAAGGCTCTCCCTGTCCACCCTATCTAACCCTCTGATTATCTCATATGTCTCCATTAAGTCACCTCTCAACCTTCTCTCTCACAAAAAAAGCCTCAAGTCCCTCAGCCTTTCCTCACAATCCCACAGGCTAACCACGCAGGGTGAAGAAATTTGCAGCAAACAACAGTAACACCTGCACAGAGTGCCAAAGGGACAGCTATTAGGAGCTGTAGGTCTGATGCAGTGAACTGTCCAAAGTGGAGAAGCAGGGTTCTTTTCAGTGTGTTAGAGGAGGACTTTGTTAACTGTGGGCTGTTAACTAGTGATTGCACTTCAACTGTAATTGTTTAAATGTTCTGTTCTTTATCAGCACTGAATTTATGTGAATTTATGAAAGTATGAATTTCTTTATGGTTGGAGATAAATAGTAATGGCTGGTGCTGATGTCATTTCTACTGAGGTACCTGTCTGTTGAGTAAATGAAAAACACAGATGAGTTGTGACATGAAACACGATAGTCATAATTTCAGCAAACCTAGTTGAATTTGCGGTTTCCCCAGTCAGAGTGTTACTGTATCCTTAATAATGGCCAACCTTGGAGTCCGGAAACAGTAGGAATCAACAGATCATTATCAGGTTAGATAGGTTGGACAGTGGGTTAGAGGGTTAGATTGGTTGGACAGTGAGAGCCTTTTTCCTCGGATGGAGATGGCTAGCACGAGGGGCCATAGCTTTAAATTGAGGGGTGATAGATGGAGGACAGATGTCAGAGGGAGCTTCTTTACTCAGAGAGTAGTAAGGGTATGGAATGCTTTGCCTGCAACGACAGTAGATTCGCCAACTTTAAGTACATTTAAGTCGTCATTGGACAAGCATATGGATGTACATGGAATAGTGTAGGTTAGATGGGCTTCAGATTGGTTTCACAGGTTGGGGCAACATCGAGGGTATTGTGCTGTAATGTTCTAGTCTATTCTATTCTAGGTTGGCAGGTAACCATTGGAGAACCACAAGGATTTGAGTTTAGGTTCCAACTCTTCACATTCATAATTATTTTGAGGTGGGGTTGGAATATTACATCTCCAAATTTTCAGATATTACGAGACTTGGCAGGAATGCAAGTCATGAGGAGGATGCAAAGAGGCTTCAAAGGAATTCAGACAGATTCAGTGAGTGGGCAAGAACACAGCAGGTGGAATAAAATGTGGGAAAAATGCGCAATTATCCATTTTGGTAATAAAAATAGAAAAGCAGATTGTTTCTTAAATGGTGGGTGATTGGGAAGTGTTAGTGTCCAAATGGATGTTGGTGTAATTGTTTCAGCTCCACTGAAACTCAACATGCAAATGGAGCATAGCAATGAGGAAGTAAATGGTATGTTGGCCTCTAATAGGATTTGCAACCGGGAGCAGGGAAGTCTTGCTTCAGCTGAAAACGAGAGGGAGGCCTGGAATATTGTGTGTAGTTCTGGTCCCCATGCCTATAGAAGGATGGACTTGAGACAGAGGGAGTGCAACAGAGTTTCACTAGACTGAATTCTTGAAGAGTCTGTGTTCTTTGGTGTTTAGAAGGATGAGAGGAGATCTCATAGAAATGTACGACAGTTTTAAAAGGATAGACGGATGAGATGCAGGAAGGATGCTTCCCCTGGCTGTGAAGTGGATCTAGAACCAAGTGCCTTGGTCTCAGGATAAGGGACAGGTGATGAGGAGGAGTCTCTTCACTCAGAGGGTGGTCAACCTTTGGCATTTTCCTACTGAGGATTGTAGAATCTCAGTCATTAATATCCAGACATGTATGAACATAAAGATATCCAGGGATCTGGGGATACTACAGAAAAATGGCAGTGAGGTAGATGATCAAATGAGGTCTAAGGCAGGCTAAAAGAGCTGAGTAGCATCTCCTACTTAGACTTCTTAAGTATTAAGACACCAGCTAAAAAGACAAATGTGCTCAAGGTTTTGGAGAGTGATTGGGTGATCCAGATGTTAGACTAGATTGTCCCACAGCTGGAAAAGTAATCTTGTACATCATTCTTGCTCGTTCGGCCACACATCTAGGGCCATGTACATCAATCAACATAAATACCACATTCTTTCAGAACGAGACCTTGGAGAAAAAAGATATTCTGAAACTAAGAAGCAGCAAATAGAGACAGGAAACCATAGAAACTAAACAAATGCATCTCCTGAATGATGCTGCCAGGGTGGGGTATTTCTTGGTGAGTTGGAAAAGCAAGTTGTGCAATTGTTTTATTGGCATCTCCCTGATGCACACCGGTGATTTGTAATCAAATGTTGTTGGGGAATTTGAGAAATGCGATGTTATTAAATTTAGAATTCAGAACTGAAAGTTAGTCTTGTGTACCTTTCACCTATATTTCAGTATTAGATTAGATTACTTACAGTGTGGAAACAGGCCCTTTGGCCCAACAAGTCACGCTGCCCCTCCAAAAAGCAACCCACTCAGACCCATTCTCCTATATTTACCCCTTCACCTAACACTACGGGCAATTTAGCATGGCCAATTCACCTGACCTACACATCTTTGGACTGTGGAAGGAAACCGGTGTACCCGGAGGAAACCCACGCAGATACGGGGAGAATGTGCAAACTCCACACAGTCAGTTGCCTGAGGCGGGAATTGAGCAGTATAGTTTGGGAATATCCTTACATCAGCGATTCCATTCCAATTTATATAAATAATCTTTCATTGCAAAGTTCACTCTCTGTAAAGTGTGAATGAGCAGAGGTTCCAATGTAACATTGCTAGCTTGAAGCAAAAGCCAGAGAGAAGTGAAGCAGCTACAATTAAATGATCTAAGTGCAAGTAATCAATTGTCAAATTGTTTTCCAAGGAGAACCGCATGATTGAATTATTATCTGCTTAACATTCAAAGACTATACTCACTTCATTACACCAATTGTACAGAAACTCACTTGGAAATTTTGACAGATAGGATCGCATTTCCACTGCCCTCAGAGTCAATGTTTCAGCAGCTGAGGTACTTTCACCAGCCTTGGTGTTGTAGTTTGTCAATTTCTGATCTTAAAAGGATACCATTTCAACCACAGGAAATATCAAGGAACCCTTAGTGTTTAAGTACCCTTCAGGAGGAATGCCTTACATTTTAATCCTTTGTAAGGAATATGGAGGTTTTTAATTTAATTTATTTTCAAATTTTGTTTGTATATAGAAACTTGAATTGATGCTTCAAGGGAGGTGGAATTCATTGATTGTACATTAATTGTTTTACTTGTGTACAGGTGATGGACATGAACTGGAAATTCACATGTTCAGCTACAAACAGTCATTTGATTAAACTACTGGTGTGGAGTTAGGAGAACACCTTATGACCATTTTATTGTGTTAAAGATACAATACAGATATTAATTGATGTAATTGCTTCTGTTGTATTGTACAGCCTATGCTTGTTTCGATGTCAGTTGCTTTACCTGACTAGTACACACTGTCTAGTAAAGGAATTTTGTCTAATACTGTCCAGTCAATGAGCCAATGTCTGCTTCTGTTTATATTTATATATGCAGTACATCACCTGTCCACAGCTAGTCAGGTACAGGAACAGACAATTGAGACCTCTACCTGGCCCTGCTCCTGAGGGGATCCAGTTACGCAGAATGATGGAACCAGGTGGTTCGATCTGTGCAAAAGTGCCAAATCACGTTTATTAACACAATACTGCCTCTATCATAACAATTAATAAGGCCTTTTGTTTGGAGTAGATGTCATCAGCCTATTGAGTGCATGTTGAGTGAGTGACGCATGGAGAGAGAGAGTGCACATGGTCAGCTCAACAACAATTATCATTCATAAAGGATTGGAAATTCATTACAGTTACATTAGGGGATCCCAGGCACAAGATGAGATCAACAATAGCACAGAGAGGCTCAGTTGACTGAATTCTGGAAAAGTGACTCTCTGTAAAGGGAACCATTTTTAAAAACAGGATTACAGCTGATCCAGATTGCACACAGCAAGTTCCCACAAGCAACAAGCAGACAAAGAAGAAGAATGACAGAACTCTGCCCGCAGTTCATTGAGGATGAGGGTGTTCTCAATCACAAGCTTAAACAGTCAAATCCCACATTAAAACCAAGAATTTACACAGACAAATGACCATTGGGATTGCCTGGCTAATAACACTGATAGAAACCTAAAAATATAGGAACTAGAACCAGGAGTAGGGCATTTGGCTTTTTGAGTCTGCTGTACGTTCAATATGATCATTTCTGATCCACAATCTCAATGTCATACCCTTGCTTTCTCCCCGTACCACTTGCTGTCATTAAAATCTAAAAATGTATCTGTTTCTCAGTGACCCAACCTTCTGTGGTAGAGAATTCCTAGAGCCACTAGCCTCTGAGTGAAGAAATGTTTCTTTATCTCAGTCCCAAACTGTCTACCCCATATCCTGAGACTTGACTTTTTTTTTATTTTATTAGACTTGACATTTATTCATTCGTGGGGGTATGGGTTTCACTGGCACTTTTTACCCATCCCTAATTACCCAGAGGGCAGATAACGATCAAACACATTGCTGTGGTTCTGGAGTCACATGTAGGTCAGACCAGATAAGGACAGCATACTTTCTTCAGACTTTAATGATCCAGATGGGTTTTCACACCAATTGACCATGGTTCCATGGTATCATTAGACTCGTAATTGTGTTTTGATAAGAACATTTGAAGAGTGGAGTTCAAATTCAACCATCTACCATAGTGCAATCCGAACCCAGGTCCCTATAGGATAGAACCTGGGTTTCTGGAAGAACAGTCTAGCGATAATACCACAATGCAATCCCCTCGGTCTACTGCTTATTGACTCTCCAGCCACAGGGAACATACTCCCTGTAGCTAGTCTATCCAGCCATCAGAATTTTATATATTTCAATCAGATCCCCTCTCATCCTTCTAAACACGAGTGAACACATAGTATCACCCATTGATTCTGTGCCAACATTTTCACAATTTCATGTACAAGCCCAGAGCCTTGAATGTTATGACATGACACCAAAATTGGAGGTGTAGTGGACAGCGAAGAAGGTTACCTCAGATTACAACGGGATCTTGATCAGATGGGCCAATGGGCTGAGGAGTGGCAGATGAAGTTTAATTTATATAAATGTGAGGTGCTGCATTTTGGGAAAGCAAATCTTAACAGGACTTATACATTTAATGGTAAAGTCCTAGGGCATGTTGTTGAACAAAGAGACCTTGGAGTGCAGGTTCATAGCTCCTTGAAAATAGAGTCACAGGTAGATAGGAAAGTGAAGAAGGCGTTTAATATGCTTTCCTTTATTGGTCAGAACATTGAGTACAGGAGTTGAGAGGCCATATTGTAGGAAGAATGTCGTGAAACTTGAAAGGTTCAGAAATGATTTACAAGGATGTTGCCAGGGTTGGAGGATTTGAGCTATAGAGAGAGGTTGAATAGGCTGAGGCTGTCTTCCCTGGAGTGTCAGAGGCTGATGGGTGACCTTATAGAGGTTTATAAAATCATGAGGGGCATCGATAAGATAAATAGAGAAAGTCTCTTCCCTGGGGTGGGGGAGTCCAGAACTAGAGGGCTTAGGTTCAGGGTGAGGGGTGAAAAATATAAAAGAGACCTAAGGGACAACGTTTTCACGCAGAAGGTGGTATGTGTATGGAATTAGCTGCCAGAGGATGTGGTGGAGGCTGGTACAATTGCAACATTTAAGAGGCATCTGGATGGGTATATGAATAGGAAGGGTTTGGAGGGATATGGGCCGGGTGCTGGCAGGTGGGACTAGATTGGGTTGGGATATCTGATCGGCATGGAAGGGTTGGACTGAAGGGTCTGTTTCCATGCTGTACACCTCTATGACTCTATGACATGTCAAATGCTCGTCCAAGTATCTTTTAAAGGTTGTGACATTTCCCACCTGAACTACCAACCCAGGGAAGTGCATTCCAGACTCCCACTACTCTCTGGCTGTAAAAGCTTTTCATGAAATCCCCTCTAAACCTCCTGCCTCTCACTTTAAAAGCATGCTCCTTTGTTATTGATGCTTTGACTACAGACATAGCTACTTTTCTGTTCATGTCCATCAATCTTAACCATCTCTATCAGATCCCCCATCACTGCTCCAAGCTTATCCAGCCTCTCTCTATAGCTGAAATTCTCCATCCAGGCAATGTTCTGATGAATCACTGTTTGAATCCCTAGTGTAGAAGCAGGCCATTCAGCCTGTCGAGGCCACCATGAGCCCCGGAAGAGCATCCCAAACTGTCACACCCTCTTATACTATCCCTATAATTTATAGCTAATCCACCTAACCTGCACATCCCTGGACACTACATGCAATTTCCCATGTCCAATCCACCTAACCTGCACATCCTTGGACACTATATGCAATTTCCCATGTCCAATCCACCTAACCTGCTCATCCTTGGACACCATATGCAATTTCCCATGGCCAATCCACCTAACCTGCACATCCCTAGACACTACATGCAATTTTCCATGGCCAATCCATCTAACCTGCACATCCTTGGACACTATATGCAATTTCCCATGGCCAATCCACCTAACCTGCACATCCTTGGACACTATATGCAATTTTCCATGGCCAATTCACCTAACCTGCACATCCCTAGACACTATATGCAATTTTCCATGGCCAATCCACCTAACCTGCACATCCCTAGACACTACGTGCAATTTTCCATGGCCAATCCATCTAACCTGCACATTCTTGGACACTATATGCAATTTTCCATGGCCAATCCACCTAACCTGCACATCCTTGGACACTATATGCAATTTCCCATGGCCAATCCAACCAACGTGCGCATCCCTGGACACTACATGCAATTTCCCATGGCTAAACCACCTAACCTGCTCATCCTTGGACACTATATGGAATTTCCCATGGCCAATCCACCTAACGTGCGCATCCCTGGACACTACATGCAATTTCCCATGGCTAATCCACCTAACCTGCTCATCCTTGGACACTATATGCAATTTTCCATGGCCAATCCACCTAACCTGCACATCCCTAGACACTACGTACAATTTCTCACGACCAATCACTTTGCCTGCACATCCCTGGACACTACATGCAATTTTCCATGGCTAATCCACCTAACCTGCACATCTCTGGGAGGAAGCGAGAGCACTGGGAGGAAACCAACACAGACAAGGGAGAATGTTCAAACTCCACACAGACAGCCACCTGAGGGTGGAACTTGGGTCCCTGGCACTGTGAGGCAGCAATACCAACCACTTAGCCAGCAGGCTCTTGTCTTGTTAACTCTTCCCAAAGTGAATCACCTTTCACATTTATCAGGATTAAATTCCATCTGCCATTAATCTGCCGAGCTGACTAGTCCATTTTATATCCTTCTGTAATGTTACACCTTCATCATCACTATCAATCACCTGGCCAATCATTTTGTGGATTGCACACTTACTTAGCATCTCCCCACCCTACATTTTTATCTACATTATTTATGAAAATCACAAACGATAAGTGTGTGACCCCTGTGGTACAGTACTGCACACAAGACTCCAGTCATAAAGCAGCCTTCTGCCACCACCTTCTGCCTCATGACTCTAAGCCTCTATTTTGGATCTAACATGCCAAGTGACCTTTGATCCTATATGTTCTTACCTTCTTTATCAATTTCCCATATGGGACCTTGTCAAAGGTCTTGCTGAAATCCATATAAACTATATCAACTACCCTACCCTCATCTACACCCCTGGTTACCTCTTTGAAAACTTGGATTTGTTAGATATGACCTCCCTCTGACAAAGTCATACTGGCTGTCCCTGATCAAAACTTGTTTCTTGAGGTAGGGATTAAATTCTCTCCTTCAATTTTCTCCAACAGTTTCTCTCCCATTGATGTGAGACTCACTAGAGTATAATGCCTGGTCTGTTCTCTACCTTTTGGGCGGCACAGTGGTTAGCACTGCTGCCTCACAGCATGAGGGACCTGGGTTCAATTCCCACTTCAGGTAACTGACTGGGTGGAGTTTGCACATTCTCCCCGTGTCTGCGTGGGTTTCCTCCGGGTGCTCCGGTTTCCTCCCACAATCCAAAACTGTGCAGGTCAGGTATATTGGCCATGTTAAATTGCCCGTAGTGTTAGGTGAAGGGGTAAATGTAGGGGAATGGTTCTGGGCGGGTTGCTCTTCAGAGGGTTGGTGTGGACTTGTTGGGCCGAAGGGCCTGTTTCCGCACTGTAAGTAATCTAATCTTTTCTTTTCAAGTGGAACCACAGTGGCTGTCTTCCACCTCCCCTGCGGCCAGAGATGATTTGAAAATTTGGGTCAGGGCACCTGTAATTTCCACCTTTATCTCCCACTGGGGATTTGTCCAATTGCAAATCCACCAAAATCTCTAACATGTCCTTCCTATATTATTCTGCTCAAGAATTTCACAGTTCGCCTTTTCAAATTCTGTACACTCATTCTTCTTCTCCCAAGGTATGACAGATGTGAAATATTAATTTAATTATCAGGCCATTTGGCCCAACAAGTTCACACTGACCCTCCGAAGAGCAACCCACCCAGACCCGTTCCTTATATTTACCTCTGACTAATGCACTGACACTACGGGCAATTTAGCACAGCCAATTCACCTGACCCGCACACCTTTGGACTGTGGGAGGAAACCCACGCAGACACGGGGAGAATGTGCAAACTCCACACAGACAGTTGCCCAAAGCAGGAATCGAACCCTGGCACTGTGAGGCAGCAGTGCTAACCACTGAGTCACCATGCCACCCTCTACTAATACCTTCTGACTTCACACAGATTGACCCGTTGTCCCTGATCAATCCTATTCTTTCTTCATGATACACTTGTCGAATATGTTTGGAATTCTCCTTAATCCTGCCTGCCAGTTTTTTCTCATGCCCTCTCTATTTGTTTTTTTTTGGAGCTCACCCCATACTCCTCGAGGGCCACCACTGTTTTTGCTTCCTTTGTACCTGTATACATGTCTCCTTTCCGTTTTCTCCAGCCCTGACTATTCCTAGACATCCAGCGTTCTCTGGGTTTGTTGCTCCCACATTTCACCCGATAGGGGACATGTTGGGCCTGTACTTTTCCCAAGATCTTTTTTAATACCTCCCACTATTCTGCTGTAGATTGACCTTCAAGTAGCTGTTCACAGCTTGGCTGGATCCTGCTTTTGTCAAATAAAATCAGCCTGCAACATCGAGGGCCAAAGGGCCTGTACTGCGCTGTATTCTTCTATGTTCTATGTTCTATTCTGCTGTAGATTGACCTTCAAGTAGCTGTTCACAGCTTGGCTGGATCCTGCTTTTGTCAAATAAAATCAGCCTTACCTCAATCCAAAACCCTTCTCTGCAGACCATCTATTTCCATTTCCAGAACAAGTGTGTAGTGTTATGGTCACTATTGTAATGCTCCCACACTGCCAGCTCAAATACCTGTCCAGCTTCAGTCCCCAGAATTAGGTCCATCTCTGTACCATCTCTTGTAGGGCCATCTGTGTATGGACATAAAAAGCTCTCCTCTCTAAACCGTTTATACTATGAGTATCCCAGTTAATATTAGAGGTAATCGAAATACCCTATGGTAATGCTCATCTTTTTACACATCCTAGTGATTTGACTATATATCTGATCCTCAATTGATTGCTGACTGTTTGGGATTTTAGGTTAGATTACTTACAGTGTGGAAACAGGCCCTTCGGCCCAACAAGTCCACACCGACCCTCCGAAGAGCAACCCATCCAGACCCATTCCCCTACATTTACCCCTTCACCTAACACTACGGACAATTTAGCGTGGCTAATTCACCTGACCTGCACATTTTTGGACTGTGGGAGGAAACCGGAGCACCCAGACAAAACCCATGCAGACATGGGGAGAAGGTGTAAACTCCACACAGACAGTTGCCTGAGGTGGGAATTGAATCTGGGTCTCTGGCACTGTGAGGCAGCAGTGCTAACCACTGTGCCACCGTGCTGCTTTTTATAGCAGTCTTAATGTGGCAGAAGTGAGTACTGCAGATGCTGGAGATTACAGTCAAGATTAGCGTGGTGCTGGGAAGGCACAGCAGATCAGGCAGCATCCGAGGAGCAGGAAATGAAGGGCTTTTGTCCGAAATGTCGATTTTCCTGCTCCTCGGATGCTGCCTGACCTGTTGTGCTTTTCCAGCACCACTCTAATCTTGACAGTCTTAGCGTGACTGTCCCTTTATTTTCCTAAGCTCTACCCACAAAGCCTCGTTTGATGACCCTTCCAAACTGTTGTCCTTCCTTACGGCAGAAACTGGCTGTTTAACTAATAATGTGACACCACCTCCACTTTTACACCCTTCCCTGTCCTGCCTGAGGATTATACAGGGTATACCCTGGAATGCCAAATCGCCAGTCTCTCCTTCAACCATGTCTTTGTAATGGCAATAACATCATAGATCTATCTGTCAAGCCATAACCTTAACTCATCTGACATTAAAGTAGAGGCCATCCAATCTCGCCTTACACCCTTAAGATACTACGTGAACTTGCCCTGCCTTGCTTCCTGTTCTAGTCTGGGCTGTGTTCCTATTGAACTAGTGCACTATATCCCCTGCCCCTGCTGACTGAATTCAAATCAGTGGGCGGCACAGTGGTTAGCGCTGCTGCCTCGCAGCGCCAGAGACCCGGGTTCAATTCCCGCCTCAGGCGACTGACTGTGTGGAGTTTGCACATTCTCCCCGTGTCTGCGTGGGTTTCCTCCGGGTGCTCCGGTTTCCTCCCACAGTCCAAAAATGTGCAGGTAAGGTGAATTGGCCATGCTAAATTGCCGCATAGTGTTAGGTGCAGGAGTAAATGTGGGGGAATGGGTCTGGGTGGGTTGTGCTTTGGCGGGTCTGTGTGGACTTGTTGAGCCGAAGGGCCTGTTTCCACACTGTAAGTAATCTAATCTAAATCCCTCTCAAGATCATCCCTCCAAAAGGATAACGGTCCCATTCTGGTTCAGATGCAGACTGTCCCACTTGTAGAGGTCCCACCTTCTCCAAAAATGATCCCAGTGACCTAGGAATCTCAGACCCTCCCTCCAGCACTAAGGTGAGTGTTTTTCATCTGCCCCATTCTCCTGTTTCTGTATTCACTAGCACATGGCACCAGCAGTAATCCTGAGACTATAACCTTCGAGGTCCTGCTTTTTAGAATCCCAACGGTGTGCAAACAGGCCCTTTGGCCTAACAAGTCCACACTGACTGTCCGAAGAGTACCCCACTCAGACTCATTCCCCTATCCTATTCCTCTACATTTCCCCTGAATAATGCACCTAGTCTACACATCCGTGAACACTATGGGCAATGTAGCATGACCAATTGACCTAACCTGCACATTGTGGGAGGAAACCCATGTCGACGTGGGAGAATGTCTGTGTGGAGTTTGCACAGTCGCCTGAGGGTGGAATCGAACTCAGGTCCCTGGTGCTGAGACAGTAGTGCTCGCCACCTTGCTGCCCCTACTGGCTAATCTACTGGCTAACTCACTGAAGTTTTGATGCAAAGCTTCATCTCTCATCCTACCAATGTCATTGGTGCCAATGTGTACCATCACTCTGTCTTCTCACTCTCCCCCTTCAGGATGCCCTGCAGCCATCAGTGACCTGACCCTGTCTCCATGGAGAAAACATGCTGTACTGGAGTCATGTCCCCTCACGGTCAAGTCCCCTACCACTTTTTCTTTCAGACTCTTACTGCTTCCTTTCTTGTGTAGCTGGGTCACCCACATTGTCATGAAATTTGTGTTCCCTGGAGGGACCCTTACTATCATCCTTTTTCAATACAGAAGATGACAATTATAGAGTTGGATGTTTACTGGAGTTCTCCTGTTGGACTGTCTCACCCCTTTCATAGGGTCATCGGGTCATACAGCACAGAAACAGACCCTTTGGTCCAACCTATCCATGTCAACCACTTCCCAAACTAAACGTAGTCCCATTTGCCAGTGTTTGGCTCATGTCCCTCAAAACATTATTTCTGAGGGCAGCGCAGTGGCTAACACTGCTGCTTCAGTACCCAGATTCAATTCCACCCTCAGGTGAATGTAGTGTTTGCACATTCTCCCCATATCTGCCCAGGTTTCTTTCGGGTCCTCTGGTTTCCTCCCAGTCTAAAAACGTGCAAGACAGGTGGATTCGGCATACAAAATTGTCCAGTGTCTAGGAATGTGCTGGGTAGGTGGATTAGCCATGCAGTGTTATATGGTAGGAGGGTGGGCTGCTCTTAATGGGATGTTTGGCTTGCTTCCATATTGTGGGGATTCTATTCAAGTACATATCCAAATGTCTTACATGTGTTGAAACTATACCTGCAGTTCATTCCACATATGAACCACCCTCTGTGAAAAAGCCGCCCTCCACTCCCTTTTAAATCTTTCTCCTCTCACCTTAAATATATCCCCCCCCCTAGTTTTGAAGTCTATTCGTGCCCCAAATGATTTTATAAACCTCCATAAAGGTCACCCCTCAACCTCCTATGCTCCAGTGAAAAATGTTCAGCCTATCCTTACAACTCAAGGCCTCCAACATCCTGCTGAATCTTTTCTGAACCCTCTTCAATCTAGATTAGATTCCCTACAGTATGGAAATAGGCCCTTCGGCCAACCAGTCCACACCGACCCTCCGAAGAGTAACCCACCAATACCCATTCTCCCTACCCTATATTTACCCCTGACTAATGCAAGTAGTATCATGGACAATTCAGCATGGCCAATTGACCTGACCTGCAGACCTTTGGATTATGGGAGGAAACCCACGCAGACACGGGGAGAGTGTGCAAACTCCACACAGACAGTCACCCAAGGCTGAAATCGAACCCAGATCCCTAGCGCTGTGAGGCAGCAGTGCTAACCACTGAGCCACCGTGCCGCCCTGTTTAATAATATCCTTCCCTATAGCAGGATGACCAGAAGTGGTCACCCATTCCCTGTCAGTCTGTGGGGTGACCGCCTCAGGGAACCGACCCACCCACTGACTTTGCAGCCTTGTGGATGCACCTCTGTGTTTCAGGTTCCAACACTCAGCACTGAAAGCTGTTCAAATTCTGTGCTTCCTACAAACCGTAGTCAATCTGCCAGAAGCAAAGAATTCCCACATGCTGCAGACAGTACAAAACACTGGCTGGCGCTCCTCTGCTGTAATTTTAAACAAACTGAGGCTATTGTTTAAAGTTTAAAACTTTTGGAAAGAAACAACAAAACTTTTACCCTGTAGGCACGATACGTAAAAAGCTAAAAACACTATTACAATATTATAAATCACAATTGGATATTATGAATCCACTCACATTGATGCGATGGTCAAGCAAGCACTACGACACTTCCGTTTCCTCAGGATGCTAAGGAAATTCAGCAGTCCATAAAGACTCTTACCAATTTTTATAGATGCACCATAGAAAGCAGCATATCTGGATGCATCACAGTGTGGTATGGCAACTGCTCTGCTCGAGAACCAAAAGAAACAACACAGCCCAGTCCATCACTGCCTTCCATCCATTGAGGAGGAGAGAGTGAGGACTGCAGATGCTGGGCGTCAGGGTCAAGTGTGTGGTGCTGGAAAAGCACAGCAGGTCACAACACATAATCCTGATGAAGGGCTAATGTCTGAAATGTCGATTCTCCTGCTTCTCGGATGCTGCCTGACCTGCTGTACTTTTCCAGCACCACACTCTTAGCTTCCATCCGTTGAGTCAGGAAAGCAAACAACCTAATCAAAGACTCCTCCCATTTATTCTCTCTTCCATTGGACAGAAGATATAAAAGTTTGAATACATGCATAATCAGATTAAAAAATAGCTTCTTCCCACTGGTATCAGACGTTTGAACGGATCTCAAATGTTAACTCTGATCTCTCTCTCTCTCTGCACTGTAACACTATTCTGCACTCTGTTCTGCTACCCTGACGCACTCTGTATGGTATGGTCTGCCTGTATAGCATAGGCGATAGTGAGGACTCCAGATACTGGAGATCAGAGTCGAGATCAGAGTGGTGCTGAAAAGCACAGTAGGTCAGGCCACCAAAGTGAGACCTGCAGATGCTGGAAGTCAGAGTTGAGACTAGAGTGGTGCTGGAAAAGCACAGCAGGTCAGGCAGCATCCGAGGAGCAGGATGTGATGGAATTGCATGCCTGTGTAGCATGCAAAACACCACTTTTCACCGTACCTTGGTCCATGTCACAACAATAAATCAAACTCAAATTAGGAAAGAATAGTAAAAGAAATACTTACCCGAACACTGGCGTGTTCACTCAATTGTGCAGGATTGCTGTAGCTAATCTCCCAGCTCCTTTCCAAGTGTAGCAGAGCAAGAACCAATGCATACAGGGCACAGGCAAGCTAGTCTCTTTTCAAAAGAATTCTATCATCCCTGGTATCAGTCTAGTGAACCTCCGTTGCTCTCCCTCTATTGTAGGTTTTTTTTTCTTAGCTGATAATGTGTTGCTGGAAAAGCGCAGCAGGTCAGGCAGCATCCAAGGAGCAGGAGAATCGACGTTTCAGGCATGAGCCCTTCTTCAGGAATGAGGAAAGTGTGTCCAGCAGGCTAAGATAAAAGGTAGGGAGGAGGGACTTGGGGGAGGGGTGTTGGAAATGCGATAGGTGGAAGGAGGTCAAGGTGAGGGTGATAGGCTGGAGTGGGGGTGGGGGCGGAGAGGTCAGGAAGAAAACACACTTTTCTCATTCCTGAAGAAGGGTTCATGCCCGAAATGTCGATTCTCCTGCTCCTTTGATGCTGCCTGACCTGCTGCGCTTTTCCAGCAGCACATTATCAGCTCTGATCTACAGCATCTGCAGTCCTCAGAATATCCTCGAATATTTTTTCTTAGACCAAAATATTTCAGGTGTGGTCTCACCAAGAACCTGTACACCTGCAATAAAACATCCCTACTTCTAAACTCACAATCTCTTGCAATGAAAGTGTATTTATCATTTGCCTTCCTAACTGCTTGCATGGACACCCAGATCGCTTTGTACATCCATACTTATGTCACCATTTAAATAAATCTCATCCTTTACTGTTTTTCGCACCCAAGTGTAAACTTCACATTTCACCACATTGTGCTGCATCTGCCTAAATCACCTCCTCACAACACATAATTCCATCATATTTTGTGGCATCAACAAATTTGGAGATGTTGCATTTACTTCCCTCATCCAGGTTTGCCAATTGTTGTGTCCCAAGCAGTGATCCTTGCAGTTCCCAACTAATCACTCTCTGTCACTCAGACCCATTTATCCCCAATCTGTCAACCAATTCTTGATTCGGCCAATGTAATAGCGCGAGATAGAGATTTCACCTTTCCCATTAATCCCTTATGATGGAGCTTACCAATAATTGATGAAATCTAAATACACCACATTGACTGTTCTCTCTTATCTATTCTACTGTCTACATCCTCATAAATATCCAGTGGATTTGTTAAGCGTGACTTGCATTTCAGAAACCCAATCGCGTTAGGCTTTCCAAATTAGATTAGGTTAGATTTTTGAAATTAGATTAGATTAGATTACATTACAGTGTGGAAACAGGCCCTTCGGCCCAACAAGTCCACACCGACCCGCCGAAGCGAAACCCACCCATACCCCTACATTTACCCGTTACCTAACACTACGGGCAATTTAGCATGGCCAATTCACCTGACCCTGCACATCTTTGTGACTGTGGGAGGAAACCGGAGCACCCGGAGGAAACCCACGCAGATACGGGGAGAACGTGCAAACTCCACACAGTCAGTCGCCTGAGGCGGGAAGTGAACCCGGGTCTCAGGCGCTGTGAGGCAGCAGTGCTAACCACTGTGCCACCGTGCCGCCCGTGTTCTGTTATCATGTCTTTTGGAATAATGAAGCATTATTGCCACTATTAATGTGAGGCTAACGGGCATGTAATTAGAGTCAGAATTATACAGCATGGAAACGGACCTTTCGGTCCAACTCATCCATGCCAACCAGATATCGTAACCTAATCTTGCCAACACTTGGCCCATATTCCGCTAAACCCATCCTATTCATATACCCATCAAGATGCCTTTTAAGTGTTGTAATTGTACCAGCCTCCACCACTTCCACTGGCAGCTCATTCCATACACGCACCACCTTCTGCGTGAAAAACTTGCCCTCTAGTTCTGGACTCCCCCACCTCAGGGAAAAGACCTTGTCTATTTATCCTATCCATGCCCCTCATGATTATATAAACCTCAATAAGCTCACCCCTCAGCCTCCAATGCTCCAGGGAAAACAGTCCCAGCCTATTCAGCCTCTCCCTATAGCTCAAACAATCCAACCTTGGTAACATCCTTGTAAATGTTTTCTGAACCCTTTCAAGTTTCACAACATTCTTTATTTCTTTTCCTCTTTTTTTGAAAAATAGTGGGGTTACATTTGCTCTCCTCTAATCTATAGGAATTGCTCCAGAGACTGAATTTTGGAAAATGACCATCAACGCATCCAATAATTCCAAGGCCATTTCCTTTTGTACCCTGGGATGCAGATGATCAGATCCTGGTGACTTATTAGCCTTTGACCCTATTAATTTGCCCATCACCATTTTCTTATTAATACAGACTCCCTTCAGTGCAACCCTCTGATTAGACCCTTGATTCCTTAACATTTCTGGGTGTTTATTTGTATCCTCTTTAATGAAGACAGGACAAAGTTTCTGTTCAATTCTTCTGCCATTTCTTTGCTCTCCATTATAATTTCTCCTGTTTCTGTCTATAAGGGGCTTACATTGATCTTTACTCACTTTTTTGCTTCATTTTTATAGAAGCCTATAAAGTCTTCCTTGTCTGGATTCCAAAATGCTTCCAATCTTCAGGCTTGCTGCTTTTCCGAGCACTTTTATACTTTTATCTCTGCATCCAACAATATTCCTAATTTCTTTTGAAAGCCATTGTTGAGCCACTGTTTCTGTTTGATTTTTGTGTCAGATGGAATTGAATCATTATTATAATTTACGCACATGTTATTGAAACGTTAACCATTTCCTATATACCAATGTCTTTAGTAAGGTTCCCCAAACCATCCATGCCAATTCATACCTCATACTTTCAGTTCCCTATATTTAGATTCATTGGCCTAGTTTAACATTATACAATTTCACTCCCCCCTTAATGAAAAATTCTATCATATTATGATTGCTCATCCCCAAATGACACTACGCAAGATTGTTCAATAATCCTTTCTAAATGCACAGCACCCAGACTAGAATAACCTGTGCTCCAAAAAAGAACCATCACAAACACACTCCCGGAAATTCTCGTCTACAATCCCTCGTCAGTTTGGTTTGTCCAATCCATGTGTAAGTTAAAGTCACCAATGATTGCAGTTGTACCCTTATTGCAGGAGTCTGATTTTTTTATTAAACACCTTCCCTTAAATCTCCACTCTGGGGCTTTACAGACAAGACCTGACAACATTTACTGGCTCTTGGCATTTCTTATCTCCATTCATTCAGATTTTGGCATCTTGATTTTCTGATCCAATATCCTTCCTCAGTCCCATCCTTGATTGTTGTGCAGCCACGTCTCTTGAAATCCAAATATTCTTATTTTTGGTCTCTTGATTCTCACTTGGTTTCTTCATTCTGTTTCTGATCACATTGTCACTCCCTCTGCCATTCTGGTTTAAACACTCCCCCTTGGCGCTAGCAAACATTCCCACAAGGACATTGGTCCTAGTAGTGCCCAGATGCAAACCATTCTGTTTATACTGGTCCCATCTTCTGTAGAACCGGTCCAATCACAGAGGGAGTACTGTGCTGTCAGTAGCTCATTCTGAGGGAGTGCTGCGCTATCAGAGGGTCAGTGCTGAGTCCAAAACATGAGTTTATGGTCTGACATTGGTGAACTAATTGTTGTTCCTGGAAGGTTGCACAGTCCCTAACGGCAAGATGCTTTTTAACAGTTCTTTGTCAGTTTGACTCTTTTTTGACAGTCTTGTCAGTTGTGGGTTTTTTTTGGAATTTTGACATTTCCAATAGATTTAGACAAATTTATGTGTATGTTTTACATGGTCAAAGAGTACCTGAGCTCGCCAAAAAAGAATCTGACCCTAACCCCTCTCACAGCCCAAAGGTGTCCTCAGTTCATATCCAAAGGGATATACAATTACAACACTTCAGATGAATCCATAAAGTGCAAGCGTTCTCCAAAGGGGGTTGAATATGCACAGTCCAGGCTCCACACTTAAGAGAAGCTGAAATCTCATTTCAGTATAAAGGCAGCTGCTGTTCTAAATGACTAACCGCCTCTCTAAATTGTGTGTGTACAGCAGCCAGCCTGTCTGCACTCTGAGCCTTGCTAAAACAGAACTGGCCGTTCCTGTCGGAGGGACTTTGATTTCCAGCCACTTTGACTGTTTGCACCATTGTGGCAAAAATGTGCACTTACCCCTTTCCTGTGGTGGCCTGGTGGCCCAGTGGTTAGCACTGCTGCCTCACAGCACCAGGGACCCGGGTTTAATTCCAATCTTGGGCCACTGTGTGGAGTTTGCACAGTCTGCGTGGGCTTCCTCCTGCTTTCCTCCCAAAGTCCGAGTATGTGCAGCTTAGGTGAATTGGCCAAGCTAAATTGCCCATAGTGTTCCAGGATGTGTAGGTTTGGTGCATTAGTCAGGGGTAAATGTAGAGTAATAGGGTAGGGGAATAGGTCTGGGTGGATACTCTGAGGGTCGGTGTGGACTTGTTGGGCCAAATGGCCTGTTTCCACACTGTGGGATTCAATGATTATACAGAGGCCATAAATATTGGTTCTGGTAGATTTTATTCCCTACAGTACACTTCTGTACGAGAAGGGTTTTTATTTCAAATCAGGAATGTCATGGTTGCCATTACTGAAACTAATAGCTAATCAAGGTTCACTTTATCCACGTGCTTGACGCTGCTATCCAGATTCCCATTGTGTTTTGAACTCAGTTCTCCTGAACCTTGACCTCTGGCTTGCTAGTCTAATTAGATAATGAGAAAGTGAAGTGAGAGTGATAGCTCTTGACATCAAGGCCACATCTGACCAGATGTGGTATCAAAGAGCCAGAGCAAAACTGGAATCAGTGAGTATCAGGGGACAAACTCTCTGCTGGTTGGAGACATACCTGGCACATAGGAAGCTGGTTATGGTTGTTGGAGATTAGCCATCTCAGCTCCAGGACATTTCTGCAGAAGTTCCTTCAGGTAGTGACCTCGGCCCAACCATCTTCAGCTGTTTCATCAATGACCTTCCCTCCATCATAAGGTCAGAAGTAGGGATGTTCGCTGATAATTGCACAATGTTCAACACCATTCTTGACTCCTCACATACTGAAACACTTAGTGAGTTTTGAGAAGATTTGTAGCTCAAGTTGAGGTTCTGGATGTAGATTTGCTCGCTGAGCTGGAAGGCTCATTTTCAGACATTTCATCACAATACTAGGTAACATCATCAGTGAGCCTCCGGATGAAGCACTGGTGATATGGTCCGCTTTCTATTTATGTGTTTGGGTTTCCTTGGGTTGGTGATGTCATTTCATGTGGTGACATTATTTCCTGTGGTGATGTAATTTCCGGTTCTTTTTCTCAGGGGATGGTAAATGGGATCCAAGTAAATGTGTCCATTTTCAGGTGCAACAGGATCTTAACAATATCCAGTCTTGGCCTGACCAGGAGCAAGTAACATTCCTTCCACAAATGGCAGGCAATGACTATCTCCAATAACAGACAATGTAAAATTACCTGTTGACATTCAATGGTGAATCCCCCACTACAAAACATTCTGGGGTTATCCTTGACCAGAAACTCAATTGGACTCGCCATTTAAATACAGTGGCTACAAGAACAGGTCAGAGGCTAGGAATACTGCAACAAATAACTCTCCTGACTCCCTAAAGCCTGTCCATGATTTATAAGACACAAGTCAGGAGGGGGATGGAATGCTCCCCACCTGCCTGGATGGGTGCAGCTCCAACAACATAAGAAACTTGATTCCATCCAGGACAGCCTGCGTGATTGACACTGGATCCACAAACATCTACTCTCTCCACCACCGATGCTCATTAAGAGGACTGTGCACTATCAACAGTATGGAAACAGGCCCTTCAGCCCAACAAGTCCACACCTGGCACTCTGAAGTCGTGACCCCACCAGACCCATTCCCCCTGAATGATGCACCCAACACTAGGGGCAATTTAGCATGGCCAATTCACCAGGCCTGTACATCTTTGGATTGTGGGAGGAAACCCACACAGATACAGGGTGAATGTGCAAACTCCACACAGACAGTCACCCAAGGCGGGAATCGAACCCGGATCCCTGGCGCTGTGAGGCAACAGTGCTAACCACTGAGCCACCATGCCGTCCTGATATGCTCAGAAATTCACTAAAGATCCTTAAAGAGCACTTTCCAAGTGCACAACCACTTCCATCTAGAAGGACAAGGGCACCACCCCCCGCTCCCCCCCACCCAAACCACTCACCATCCTGACTTGGAAAGATATTGCTATTCTTTCAGTGTCGCTGGGTCAAAATCCTGGAATTCCCTCCCTAAGCAGTATTGTGGGTTGACCTACAGTACACGGACTGCAATGGTTTAAGTCGGCAGTTCACCACCCACCTTCTCCACGGCTATTAGGGATGGAGGATGGAACTGCCCATGCCCCACAAGAGAATAAAAGAAACAACAAAGCTACCATTCAGCCATGCAGAAAATACATAAACAGGCACTATCTGTATCGAGTGAGGGGTGAATAGATATGGTTGAAGGACATGCTGAACTAATGGGGTTGTCATGGTCAGAATTTGTGTTCCCTTCTCATTCTCCATGTTTGGATTTAAGAAGGATCCTCCTGGTGAAGGAGCGACGCTCCGAAAGCTAGTGTGCTTCCAATTAAACCTGTTGGATTATAACCTGGTGTTGTGTGATTTTTAACTTTGGATTTGAGGGTTGTGTTTGCTTACCCCTTTCTGAACTAAATAATTCCAGCACCAAGTTTCTGAGAGTTATTTATTATCACACGCTTACCACAGATTTTAAAAAAAGCTCAATATCTCACTCTCTCATATCACACTCACAGTGAATTAGTACAGATGTATGTATGACATGTAGTTTCAGTTTATAATTCTCTCTATCCTTTGTGGAGTGACTGTAGATTCTTAGACAAAGGTGATACTTTAAAGTTGAAGAGAAGATCAGGCAAAGTGAAGGATTGACATTTCCTGTCACTTTTCCAAAAGGTTTGTTTCCATCCGAAATTGAATGTGGAATGAGTTTGGGTGAGTTCTTCTTTGTTAGTACTGCATTTTTTCCATTTTTAGGGTATTTTCCTGCTTGGATGCCAGCAAAATATTTTGATAGCATTTGGTGGGTCTGCAAACAGATTCTGTTGATTTCAAAGCAAACAGCAAAATAGTTCTTTCCTGTGACTTTCACAGGTTCGAAATCCTTTCTTTTAAAGAAAGGACAGTGTGCACATTGGATCTGAGTTGTTGTTTGACACCTTGAGATTCATTCGGGTCAGTTTTGATGAAGGAAACCGACATAATGGAATGGAAATTGAAAGATACTATAAATCAGAAGCGCAAATAGAAATTGCTGGGAAAGCTCAGAAGCATCTGTGAAGAGAAATCAGAGTTAATGTTTCGGGTCCGGTGACCCTTCCTCATAACAGAATCCATTTCTCTTCCGTCTTACGTACCCTGAGTTCTGATGCACAGTTCTGTCCAAGCTGAAACAAGAGAGCCCAGTAGTCTGCAATGCCAATGTGCTGCTCTTGATAATCTACCCTTAAACAGAGCAATGTGTGAATTCTCCAGATGGCTATGGCTGCTCAAAATTCATTAGTTATTGGCTTGAGGCGCAGGGTTCCCTGTGGCTGAAAATGATTTGCAGCATGCATTTTATTTGCCTGTTTGTGGCCACTTTTAAAATACATTGACTGAAAGTTCATGAGACACTGAACTGTGACACCAACTCGGGTGAGGGATGGAGTGAGGATTTGGGAATGGGTAACGGCACAAAATGGTACTGAGGTATTTAGAAAGGAGCCGGGCTGATGGGATTTTAGGATGTGTTGAGAATTCAGTTTGGTGGCATTGAGTGATGTGGGAAGAGTCATAAAGATGTACAACACAGAAACAGACCCTCGGTCCAACTCGTCCATGCCGACCAATCTAGTCCAGCACCTGGCCCATATACCCATCCAAATGCGTCTTAAATGTTGCAATTGTACCATCCTCCACCACATGCACTGGCAGCTCATTCCATACTTGTACCACCCTCTGCGTGAAAAAGTTGCCCCTTCGGTCCCTTTTATATCTTTTCCCTCTCACCCTAAACCTATGCCCTCTAGTTCTGGACTCCCCCACCCCAGGGAAAAGACTTTGTCTAGGTGGGCAAAATTGAATTAAGACATAATGTGAGAGGTGTATATGGGCCAGGTGCTGGCAGGTGGGACTAGGTTGGGGTGGGATATCTGGTCGGCATGGACGGGTTGGACCGAAGGGTCTGTTTCTGTGTTGTACATCTCTATGACTCTTCCCATATCACTCAATGCCACCAAACTGAATTCTCAACACACATCCTCATGTGGCACAATGAGAAAGAGGAAAATGGGAAGAAGGTGAGAAGGAAGGTTCAGAATTTTGATGCTCATGTGTCCCTTTTATATCTTTCCCCTCTCACCCTAAACCTATGCCCTCTAGTTCTGGACTCCCCCACCCCAGGGAAAAGACTTTGTCTAGGTGCGCAAAATTGAATTAAGACATAATGTGAGAGGTGTATATGGGCCAGGTGCTGGCAGGTGGTACTAGGTTGGGGTGGGATATCTGGTCGGCATGGACGAGTTGGACCGAAGGGTCTGTTTGTGTTGTACATCTCTATGACTCTTCCCATATCACTCAATGCCACCAAACTGAATTCTCAACACACATCCTCATGTGGCACAATGAGATAGAGGAAAATGGGAAGAAGGTGAGAAGGAAGGTTCAGAATTTTGATGCTCATGTGTTAAGGTTGAAGTGACTTTGAGAGTACAGGGGGAAAGTAAGTCAGGATGACTGAGGGATAACGTGAAGGGAGAAGTGGATAAGCTAGAGAGAGGATGAGTGGTAGCCTGTCTATTATTGCTTTACAACCTCTACTGGTTCCTCATTATCGATCCACCTAGTCACATCCTTGAAAACCAAAACAAGGTGTCACACAGGATTTCTGAAAGCTCCCTTGCAGCTTGCACCAGTCAATCCCTTCAAAGTCACTGTATGAGTACACTGCACAAACCAAAAGTCCTAGCACACTTCTGGATTACCCAGGCTGCATTGATGAATGCAGTTCTGCTGTTGTTGATGATGATGGCCAGACCTGAGCAGCTGGATCTGTTTGAAGTCTGCCTTATTTCGGCGGCTCAGTGGTTAGCACTGCTGCCTCACGGCACCAGGGTCCCAGGTTCGATTCCAGCCTCAGGCAACCATCTGTGTGGAGTTTGCACATTCTCCCTGTGTGTGCGTGGGTTTCCTCTGGGTGCTCTGACTGGGTGGGTTGCTCTTCGGAGGGTCAGTGTGGACTTGTTGGGTCAAAGGGCCTGTTTCCACACTGTAGGGAATCTAATCTAATCTAATCAATGATAGTGCCACACAACACAATGGAAGGCATTCTCAGTGTGAAGGTAGGTCTTTGTTTCCAGTAGGACAGAGTGGTAGTCACTCTTACTGATAGTGATGGACAGATGCATCTGCAGTTTAGCAGATTGGTGAGGATGAGGTCAAATATGTTTTTCCCTCTTGTTGGTTCCCTCACCACCTGCCACAGACCCAGTCTTGCAGCTATATCCTTTAGGACCCGAACAGCTCAATCTATAGTGCTGCTGCGGAACTACTCTTGATGGTGGACGTTGAAATCCTCCACCCAGAATACATCTGTGCCCTTGTCACCCTAAGTGCTTCCTTCATGTGTTGTTCAACATGGAGGAGTATTGATTCATCAGCAGTGGGGGGACGGTACATGGTAATTAGTGGGTGGTTTCATTGCCCATGTTTAACCTGATGCCATGAAACTTCATGGGGTCCAGAGTCAATGTTGAGGACTCCCAGGATATCTGTACTGGACCTCTTCGTATACAATGTAATAAGGCAGAAAGGAAGCATTTGTTACTGGATCTAGTAATGGGAAAAGAATCAGCAAGAGGGTGGTACGTGTTTGGAATGAGCTGCCGGAGGAAGTGGTGGAAGCTGGTACAATTGCAATATTTAAAAGGCATCTGGATGGGTATATGAATATGAAGGGTTTGGAGGGATATGGGCCGGGTGCTGGCAGTTGGGTCTAGATTGGGTTGGGATATCTGGTCGGCATGGACGGGTTGGACCGAAGGGTCTGTTTCCATGCTGTACATCTCTATGAGTCTAAGAGAGATACAAGGGAAGTAAAATATCACACTCCTTAGAATGTGATATGGGAGAGGTGTGCATGGCAATGCAATGAAATTAGATTTTATATGTCCACATTTAAAGTAAATGAGCAATATTAAATAAAATAAGCTTGGAGCAGGAAAGGAGGGGATCAAACTCAGTTGGAATAGGAGAGGGAGAGGAGCAGATTGAGTTTAGGAAAACTTAATGGGCTGAATGGTCTACTTCTGTTCATGTGCTCCTCGTAATTTAAAATAATGTAGGGATGAGCAGAGGTAATTTTTACCTATTGAATAAGTATCTTATAAAAAAGATTAGAGATAGATGTCTGGCAGTTACTGTTATATCTACAATAAAGAAGAGATTGAGTATTTCCAGGGAATTTCAGACCAATCAGCTTAACATTAGTGAGCTAAAAGATAATGGAATCTCTACTATAGTAATCCTGCTGGACAAGGTGGCAGATACAGTAAACAAAATTGATATGGTAGTTGTCATACACCTCAACTTTCAATAGATCTTTAGTCTGCTATCATATAATAAAGAGTTTTTAACTTGTTCTGGCATTCAATATGATCAGGGCTGGTCATCCAACTCAATGCCCTGTTCTCACTTGCTCCCAATACCCTTTGATCCCTTTAGCCCTATGAAATATATCTAACTCTTTCTTGAGAAGATTCACCGTTTTGGCTTCCGCCACTTGGTGACAGAGAATTCCAGATACTCAGTCCTTAGTGGGCGGCATGGTGGCCCAGTGGTTAGCACTGCTGCCTCACAGCGCCTGTAGACCCGGGTTCAATTCCCGACTCAGGCGACTGACTGTGTGGAGTTTGCACATTCTCCCCGTGTCTGCGTGGGTTTCCTCCGGGTGCTCCGGTTTCCTCCCACAGTCCAAAGATGTGCGGGTCAGGTGAATTGGCCATGCTGAATTGCCCGTAGTGTTAGGTTAAAGGGGTAAAGGTAGGGGTATGGGTGGGTTGCGCTTCGGCGGGTCGGTGTGGACTTGTTGGGCCGAAGGGCCTGTTTCCACACTGTAAGTAATCTAATCTAATCTAATCTAAATGGCCTACTCCCAGTTCCTCAGACTGTGACCCCTGGCTCTGGATTTTTCCATGGAGAATGTTTCCCCTGTGGGGAAGACGGTAACTGGAGAATTTCAGTATCAAGATAGTTCCTAAGAAAATCAGAGATGGGATTCAGGAGAAACAGTTTGCTCAGAGAATAAAACCAAGGAGAAAATGTTTGGAAGATGATGGCAAAGCGAGGTGGGGCATTGGGGTGGTGGGGGCAGGAGGGAGGGCGTTGCTGGTGGAATGTTGAACAGGATTGCATCAGGAAGAACAGGAAGGAGCTTCAGTGAACAATTATTTTGGCTGGGCACCCAGGGCCCAGTGGGAGGGTGGGCACCCCTCCTTCTAAGACACACCACACTGCTCTTCATTCATCACCATACCACCCTTACTATCAGCCCATCCCTCCCTTCGAGGGATAGTAGAAAATATGATTCCTCATATCAGCATTTTCCTATTCACTTCCAGCCATTTTGAAAATTGTTGTACAGGTATCTCTCTTTCCTGCTCAGGCACTGAACGTTCAAGGAACACCAGAACAGAATCTTACAGCACAGGAGAGTATGGTTGGACTCATCGTACCGGTGCTGGTCCGCTGACAGAGCTTCCTAATTTGTCCATTTCCTCAAGAACACCAAGAAGGCTTCGGGCTCCACGATCTGATCATGTTTTTTGAAAAAGGAATCTGCTCACAGCAGCTTCAGACATTGCTTTCCAGATCACAACGACCCACTGAATAAGAACTATTTCTCGGTCTAGTTGCTCCAAATCATATCTCAATAGAGGAGTAAGTGAGTCAGTGGACATTTGAAAGAAATCTTAGAGATGATGGATGAAGGGCAGGTAAATGTGATGAGCAAAGGTTGGTGTTTGTTTGTTGGCATAGACATGGTGGGCTGAAAGGCCTATTCCTATGTTGTGTGACACTATGATTCTAATATCATTATTTACAGAGGCTCTTGCCACTTGGAAGGTTCTCCTTACATCGTCAAAACCCTTCACAATTTTCCCCGTTTGTACTCGGGAATTGCATGCTGAACTGAAGTATCACAGTGTCACGGAATTGGCATGGTGCAGCAAGAGGCCATCCAGCCCATTGTGGAATACTGGCTCAATGAGCATCATGACTTAGTGTGATTCTCCTTCTATTGTTCCCCATGACACTGTACATTGGAGGATTATTTAAATAGAAACAATACCTCAGTTGAACTTACCTCCACTGCATTTCCAGATTTGGAAATCATGGGGTGTGGATAGAGAAGACAATGTGAAACCGTTCCCACTTGGAAAAGGATGGCAGGGTACAGGTTTAAAGAGATTTTCAAAAGGGTGACGTAAGAAAAAACATTTTTTAACACAGCGATTAGTTAGGGTCAGAAGTGGTGATGTTAAACCAATGATTGCACAATGTTCAACACCATTCACAACTCCTCACATACCAAAGCAGTCCATGTCCAAATACAACAAGATCTGGACTTTCTTCAGGCTTGGAGCTGACAGGTGGCAAGTAACCTTTTTGCCACACAAATACCAGGCTTTGACCATCACCAATAACAGACAGCGTAACCACTTGATGTTCAATGGTGTTACCATCACTGAATCCTCCACTATCAACATCTTGAGGGTTACTGTTGACCAGAAACAACTCGATCCACCACAAGCAGTGGCTACAAGAGCAGGTCAGTGGCTGGGAATACTGTGGTGAGTAACTCACACCCTAACTCACCACAGCCTGTCCACCATCTACAAGACACATGTCAGGAGTGTGATAGAATCCTCCCCACTTGTGGATGGATGCAGCTCCAATAACACTCAAGAAACTTGACAGCATCCCGGATGCAGTAGCCAGCGTGATTGACGCCACATCTACAAACATCTGCTCCCTACATCAGTAGCAGTAGTTTCCGTGATCTACAAAAGTCACTGCGCAAATTCAACTAAGGTCTTTAGACAGCACCTTCCAAACCCACAACCACTTCCATCTAGAAGGACAAAGGCAGCATATATGAGGGAATATCAGCATCTGCAAGTTCCACTCCAAGAGAGTCACCATTCTGACTTGGAAATATGTTGCCATTCCTTGTGTCATTGAGTCAAAATCCTGGAGTTGCTTCTCCAAGGGCTTTGGGGATTTAAACTACAGAACATGGACTGCAGCAGTTCAAGAAAGCAACTTAGCACCACCTTCTCAACAGCAACATCTGATGGTCAATAAATGCTAGCTCAGCCTGCCTGCACTCTAACTGTGCCCCTCATGATTTTTTAAACCTCTATAAGGTCACCCTGCAGCCTCTGATGTTCGTGGGAAAATAGGCTCTAACCTATTCAGCTTCTCCCTAGAGTTCAAACCTATCGGATGTGGAAACATCATTGTAAATGATGGGATGTGGGTGTCCCACATCCCATTAAAAAAAAACAATAAATAATATTCAGCTCCTCTATTCTTCCTGCCAAAGTGGATGACCTCACACTTCCCACATTATATGCTATCTGCTACAAAGGAACCTAGGGGTGCAGGTGCATATTCATTCAATTCTGATCTCCCTGTTATAGGAAGGATGTTGTTAAACTTGAAAGAGTTCAGAAAAGATTTACAATGATGTTTCCACATCCGATAGGTTTGAACTCTAGGGAGAAGCTGAATAGGTTAGAGCCTATTTTCCCACGAACATCAGAGGCTGCAGGGTGACCTTATAGAGGTTTAAAAAATCATGAGGGGCACAGTTAGAGTGAATAGCTAATGACTATTTCACA
The DNA here is from genome assembly GCF_004010195.1 of Chiloscyllium plagiosum. Classification (NCBI taxonomy): domain Eukaryota; kingdom Metazoa; phylum Chordata; class Chondrichthyes; order Orectolobiformes; family Hemiscylliidae; genus Chiloscyllium; species Chiloscyllium plagiosum. Next base: position 93,200,238 of record NC_057720.1, on the reverse strand, counting down.
GGGTAGGGGAGTCCAAACCTAGGGCGTAGATTTGAACTGAGAGGGGAAAGATCTAAAAGGGACCCGAGAGGCAACCTTTTCATGCATGGGGCGGTGCATGTATGGAAGAAACTACCAGAGAAGGTGGAGGTGTTAGGTACAATTACAACATTTAAAAGGCATTTGGATGGATATATATATAGGAGGGGTTTAGAGGGATATGGGCCAGGTGCTGGCAGATGGAACTAGATTAATTTAGGATAATCTGTCAACGTGGATGAGTTGGATCAAAGGGTCTGTTTCCATGCTGTGCAGCTCTATGACTGTATGCTAAGTTTTTACACATTCACTTAACTTTATCCTTCCAGACTCTCATTCTCACCACCTAGTTTTGCATCATCCATAAATTTTGAATTCTAAATTCACTTTCCTCATCTAGGTTATTGACATTTTGTACATTGTAAAAGGTTGTGGCCCCAGCTCTGATCATTGTGACACCACTGGTTACATCCTGAAAATGATCTTATCCCAGTCTGTCCTCTATTGGCTAGCAAATGACGATGGGATAGCGTAGGGGGACAAATTGAGAATAGTTCACAGGTCGGCGCAACATCGAGGGCCGAAGGGCCTGTTCTGCACTGTATTGATCTATGTTCTATGTTCTATGTTCTAAATCCTGTCCACGATAATCCGTACCCTCCAAACCCATGTGCTCTTGTCTTATTAAGTAGGCTAAATGTGGAACATTATTAAACACCTTCTGAAAAGCCACTAGATCACCTTTATTGATCCTGCTTTCTACCTCCTCAAAAAATTCTATTAGCTTTGTTGGGCACGATCTCCCCTTCATGAAGTTACGCTGATCATATATATTTCTAAATGCTTTGTCATTATATCCTTTATAATAGGTTCACATTTTCCTAATATCTGGGATGCAATTAAGCTAACTGTTTTATTTTTAGTCTCCTACCTTTTCAACTAATGATATTATAATGGCAGTTTTTCAATACTCAGACTTTTCCAGAATATAAGGATATTTGGAAAATTACGACAGTGCAACTACTATATTTGTAGCTACTTCCTTTAAACTCCTTGGATACATCTCATCACTTCCAGGGGACTTATTGATCTTTAGCCCCGTTAGTTACCCTAACACTCATCCTCAAGTGGTAGTTACTCTGTTAATTTTCATTCCTCCCCTGCTTTCCCCACATCCCTCGCTCCCTTCAGCTCCCTCGTGCTCCCCCCCCACTCACCTGCTCCCCACTGCTCCCTCTCACTCCTCCCTGCT
>NC_057720.1:93194393-93197695 GCF_004010195.1 Chiloscyllium plagiosum | reverse complement strand
CCCCCACACACACACACACACAGTGACAAACACACCTAGGTACACATATACACATGCGCACACACACACAAACACATAGTAAAAAAAACTGCCTATTGATGGCTAAATACAAAGCTGTTGTTTCAACTGAGCAATCTATGCAAAATAGGCTCGCTTCATGATAGAACTTGTGCAGATTGCAGTAGGACAGAGAGACACGGCCTGGTGAGATCAGGCAGTCACAGCTGATTCACACACACACACACACACACACACACACACGGATGGACTGGCTGATGAAAGAGGGCTCTGTGACCTTACCAGATTGAGCTCCTGCTTCAACATTCAGCGCGACTGGTACTGGCACAGGAACCACCGTGGATTCCCCTTCCTCCCGACTGTGAGCTCTGTCCTTCCCCGACTGACAGGAAAACTGTATAGAGCTGCTTTGATTCAGCAATTCAGCACTCTATGTGCCAGCCTCTCTGTGATAATTCACACAGTCGGTTCACCCACAGCCCTGCACCTGCAAGATTCACACTGCATTTCTCCTCAATCTGCAGAGCCTCACCAGCACTTTTCACAGTGAGACATAGGCCACTAGCTTCCTAGCAGGGACTGCACTGGACAATATCCCAGTGACAGGGACAGTCCCTCAGCACTGACCCTCCAATAGTGCTGTGCTCCCTCAGCACGGACTATCTGACAGTGCATCCTTTATAACAGTGTGTTGGTTCCACAATGTTCAATAAAGCAGTCCTCATCTGGTTTCTCCTTTCGTCACTTAATCTGTCCTGGCTTCGAAAATACAAACCATGGGCTGCTCCGACGTGGCATTTTGTCCATCCTGTGTATGCCAGCTCTCTGCCAGCACAACACCACCTTCCCACATCGCACACCCCCCTCCCCTACCAGCTGCTCCAATCCCTTCTCTCTGTAACCTGCACTTGCTTCCTTTGCAGGGATAGATGCAGTTCCCTTTGAAAGGAAGAACTGAACCCAGCTCTGCACTCCTTCTGTCTCTCCAGCAAGAGGAGTTTTGAATTCCAGCATTGTAACTCCTCTACATAGCTCACCGCTCTCTGTAGTCTCTTTGCAGCTTTGCTTCCCACTGACAGCTGGCCTAGAAATGACACACAGATTGATGCCTCTGTTCTTCCTTAGACTTCCTTGTTTCCAAATACCCCATCCTCCCCGACCTCCCCCTCAGCCACCAAAATGTTCCTGTCTCTCTCTCTCTCTCTGAACTGCACTTTTCTTTCCCCCAGGTCTGATGAAAAGCTGAGCTGAAATTTTAATTCTGCATTTGTCTGCCTCCACCGAGACGATGCAGTGACAAGTGTTTAGTTTTCTTTGACTGGACAAGTATGTTACCTGATCGTGACTTGAACTGACACTCTCTCGCACACCTTCAGGGAGTTGTTCACACCTCCACAGGTCGCTCCCACGCCTGATCAGGTTTTAAATCTCCAGACCCTCATTTCTGGAGTCTATTCAGCCAACAGCGTCTCTCAGACCTTTTGAGCTGACGTTTATATACAGCTAAATATTGACCACAGCGCGAAGCTGAACAATCACTATGGAAGTTCTGCTCAATTAACAGGAGGTCATTAACCAGCTGAAGGCAGCAATGTCACAGAGCCTGATTTGTAATTGAACACTACACAGGATAAAACATCGATTCTCAAAGTTACTGACTGATTTGTAATGAGAAGCATGTGTGGGCTTGCAAGAGCCAACAACATACAGCCAACTCTAAGAATAGCTCATCAACTGTTTGCAGTCAAGTCTTGGTGAACACTTCGCACCCAGGCCAGCAGAAGCCAGGAGCAGAGCAGAACAAAGAACTGCTGGGATCCCTTGAGAATCACAGTCTTACTGACACGAACTTCACTCTCATCCCAACCCAAACAGCAAAGGGTAGGGCCACTGTTCATTCAATATGTGGGAATTCATCTGTAAGCAAGCACTTACACACACAGACTCATTCCTCAAATGTGTGGATCAGTCTGGGGAGGCTGTATGTGTTTTAGCTTGCAGAAGTTGTGTTTGTTTGTATTTGATATATTTTGTGCAATGGGAGTCTTTGATATGTTTGGGAGGTTGTGTAGTTGGTGAAGATATGTATCGGAGCATTTGGAGAATGTGCTTTTTTTGTGTTTGAAGAGAGTGTGTGTTTGTGCGCGATTGGGGATTGGGGGGGTACAGGAAGGTGGATGGTTTTATATTGGGAGAGTGTATATGTGTATGCCTCTACCTGGTCCTGTCCTACCAAACTTATCTCCTCATACCTTGATACTGTCCTGTCCCCCTTGGTCCAGGAACTCCCTCCCTACCTACGTTCGGGACACCACCCACGCCCTCCACCTGCTCGATGAGTTTTGGTTCCCTAGGCCCCCAACGCCTCATCTTCACCATGGCCATCCAGTCCCTGTACATGTCCATCTGCCATGCTAAAGGCCTCTAAGCCCTCTGTTTCTTCCTTTCCCGCCGACCCAACCAGTACCCCTCCACCGACACCATTCAATTGCCAGAACTGGTCCTCACCCTCCACAATTTCTCCTTCGAATCCTTCCACTTCCTTCAGACCAAAGGGGTAGCCATGGGCACCCGTATGGGCCCCAGCTATGCCTGCCCCTTCATCAGATACATTGAACAATCCATGCTCCACAGTTACACTGGCTCCATTCCCCACCTTTTCCTTTGGTACATTGATGACTGTATTGGTGCCACCTGATGTTCCCATTGAACAGTTCATCAGCTTCACAAACACCTTCCATCTTGATCCCCAGTTCACCTGGACCACCTTGGACACATTCCTCCCTCCACACCTTCCCCCCCACCTCTGCCCAAGGCACCAAAGGATCCTCTCACATCCGGCAGAGAGTTTCCTGCACCTATAAACATCTCAACTACTGTCTAATGCTCTTGATGTGGTCTCCTCTACATTGGGGAGACAGGATGTCAACTCTCAGAAGGTTTCAGGGAACATCTCTGGGACACACGCACCAAACAACCCCACCACCTTGTGGCCGACCACTTCAACTCCCCCTCCCACTGTGCCAAAGACATGCAAGTCCTGGATGTCCTCCATCACCAAATCCAAGTGACCTGCTGCCTGGAGGAAGAACGCCCCATCTTCTGCCTTGGGACCTTGCAACCAAACGACAACAACATCGATTTCACGAGTTTCCTTATCTCCCCTCCCCCCAACTTCATCCCACATCCAACCCCCCCCCCAACTTGGCCCTGCCCTCTTGAACTATCCCACCTGTCCATCTTCCTTCCCACCTATCCAATCCACTCTCCCCATTAACCTATCA
>NC_057720.1:93188792-93194181 GCF_004010195.1 Chiloscyllium plagiosum | reverse complement strand
AGTGGGGAGGGTCTACGTTTTCATGTCTGGGGAGTGTGTGTTTGAGAGGTTGTGTGTGTTTTTGTATTTGGGGAATGTGTGTGTTTTCCTGTTTCAGCAGAGTGCCTGTGTTTAATTTGGGAAGAGTGGGTGTTGTCTATCTTGGGGAGGGTATGTGCTATTGTGCTGGGGGAGATGTGTGCATGTATATTTGTGTTTGGGGAATGTGTTGTTTTAGTCTTTGGGGATGGAGCGTCTGTTTTTCATAGAATCCCTGCAGTGTGGAAACAGGCCCTTTGGCCCAACAAGTCCACACTGACCCTTCGAAGAGTAACCCACCCAGACCCATTCCCCTACATTTATCCCTGACTAATACACCTAACCTTCACAACCCTGAACACTGTGGGCAATTTAGCGTGGCCATTTCACCTAAACTGCATATCTTTGGACTGTGGGAGGACACCAGAGCACCCAGAGGAAACCCACGCAGCATGGGGAGAATGTGCAAACTCCACACAGACAGTCGCCTGAGGCTGGAATCCCATGAGACAACAGTGCTAACCACTGAGCCAGTGGTTGTGTTTGAGAAATATGTGTTTTAGTCTTTGGCAAGGGAGTGTCTGTTTTTGTGTTTGGGGAGGATGAGTGTTTTTGTGCCTGCAGACAGTGTGTGTTTTTGTGTTTGGGGAGTGTTGGTAGTGATTGTAACAAGGTCAGTCAGGTGGAGCTCACAGCCCTGGCTGACAGATATAAACAGGAGTGTCAGAGGTTCTGTTTACTCTGAGAGCTGGTTCTGAGGAAGCCAGGCCAGTGTCAAGTACTATGCATGTGCAAATAAAGGGTGACTTGGTGACAGGATACTGGCCTCAGTGGACTTCTTTCAGTACCTGTGTTTTTGTGTTCGGGAGGGAGTACGTTGGGGAGGTTGTGGTGTGTTTTTTCATTTGGGGAGAGTGTTTTTTTTTTTGTTTTATAGATTGTTTTATAGATTTCCTGCACTTGTCCCATATCCCTGAATGTTACAATATTTGAAGTACTCATCCAAATATGTTTTGAAAGTAGTAAGGTTTCCCATTTCTACTACACTTCCATGCAGTGCATTCTAGATTCCCATCCCCTGAGTGAAAAAGTTTTTTTTTTCTCAAATCTTCTCTGAATCTCCTGCCCCTCACCCTAAAAGTATGCCCCCTCATGATTGACCCCTCATTCAAGGGGAACAGTTGCTCTCTATTCAACCTGTTCGTGCATCTTATAATCTTATACACCTCAATCATGAGCCCCTCTCTGACTTCTCTGCCCTAAAGAGAACAATCCAAGCCTAATCTCTTCCTAATGCTCGATTTCTTCATCCCAAGTAACATCCACGTGAATCTCCTCTGTACCCCCTCTAGCGCTATCACATCAGTCCTGCAGCGACATGACCAGAACAGTTCACAATATTCTAGTTGTGGCCTAACCACTGCTCTGTATAACTCCAACATTACCTCCTTGTCCTTACACTCTATACCACGACTGATGAAAGCAACTGTCCCTTGTGTTTTCTTAACTGTCCTATTCACATACTATGCTGATCAGGGATCTGTGAATAATTACCCCAAGATCCTCTAAGCTACCCAGTTTCCTGCCATTCATCAAATACTTCCTCCTTTGTTTTATTTTCTTCAGAAGTGCATCAACTCACTTATCAGGATTAAATACCATCTCCCACTGGTCCTCCCATCTGAACAAGCCATTTATACCTTCCTGCAATCTACAGGAATGGTATTGTCGGTAGATTATTAATCAGGTTATGTTCTGGGGAGCTGGGTTCAAATCCTCCCACAGCAGAAGGCAGAATTTGAATTAAGAGTCTAACGGTGACTGTGAAACCATTGTCGATTGTCAGAAAAACCCAACTGGTTCACTACTACCCTTTAGGGAAGGAAATCTGCCATCCTGGTCTGTCCTACATATGACTCCAGACCCACAGCAATGTGGTTAACTCTTAACAGCCCTCTGGGCAATAACAAATACAGGGTCTAGCCAGCGATGCCCAAATCCCATGAGTGAATATAAAGAAGATCTTCTTCAGTATTAACCATTCTACCAATCTTGGTGTCATCTGCAAACTTGCTTAACAATCCCCACCTCCCCCACCCCCCCCCACCCGCCCCCTCCACACACCACTCCCTCCACACACCACTCCCTCCACACACCACTCCCTCCACACACCACTCCCTCCACACATTTTCATTGATATTGTTTATGTGTATAACAAGCAATAAGTTACTGATTCTTGTGGTACACCGCTACACACACGGTCACTCAAGCAGTCTTCCACTTACCATTTGTGTCCTCATACAATTTCTGATCCATCTCACCATGTTTCCCATAATTCCATGTGCTTTAAAGTTCTCAATCATTCTCCCTCATGGGCCCTTGTCAAAAGCTTTTCTAAAATCCACGTAAGCTCCACCGTCTGAACTTTCGTTACCCATGATTCCTCTGATGCTTTCTGCCAATTTCGGAATTTCCAGTTTGCAGGCTCCAGCCTTTCTCCTCTTCATCATGGACATGCAATCCCTTTACACTTCCATCCCCCAGCAGGATGGTCTCAGAGCGTCACACACTGATTGCTCCCTTGTTCCCTAAAAAGCCCTACTCTTTCCCTGATTATCCCTTTAATGTATTTATAAAACATCTTAAGATTCTCCTTAACCCGATTAGTAAACCTTTCTCATGACCCTAATCGCTCTCCTAATCGCTTTCTTAAGGTTCTTTTCCTCTATTTCCTATATCCCTCTAGGGCATCAGCTGAAGTGCTTCATTTAGACTTTCTAAATGCCCTACTCCTCTTCCTCATCCAGTCCTGAACTGTCCGGATCATCCAAGATTTCTCTGAACTTATTGCTTTTACATTTCCCTTGAAAGAGTACATGTTGGGACTGTACTCTCCGCAGTTCCTTTCTGAATGCAACCCATGGCTCTGCTGCAGATTTACCTGCAAGGAGCTGTTCCCAGACCACTGTGGTCAGATCTTGCTTTATTGCCATCTTTTGCAGATCATCGTTTTCCTTGTCCAGAACAAATTTGAACTGTACCATGTTGAGGTCGCGATTGCTAAAGTGATCCCCGACTGCCACAATTGAAGACTTGTCTGACTTCTGGTCTCTACTGTTCCTTATCGGGCCTTCCACATATTGATATAAAAAAAACTCTTGCATGCATTTCAAGAAATCTGCCCCCTAACTAAACCCGTAACACTATGACTATCCCAGTTTATGTTGGCATAGTTGAAATCCCCTAGTATAATTGCCCAGTTATTACTCTTGCACATCTGTGAACTGTCCACATATTTGCTCCTCCATTTTCCACTAAATCATTGAGATCCTATAATACACTCCTAGTAAAGTAGCTGCTCATTTGACATTCCTTAGTTCTACCCACCAAGCCTCGTTTGAGGACCCTTCCAAGACATCATCTCTCCTTGCTGTACCTTAATTAAAAATGCTACACCACCATCCTTTTTACACCCGCTTCTGTCTCGTTGTCGTGGAGGTGTTGTTTGTTTTCATGTTTGTGGAGAGTGTACATGCTTGAGAGAGGGTGTGTGCTTGAGAGAGGGTGTGTGCTTGAGAGAGGGTGTGTGCTTGAGAAGGCGTGTGTATTTGGGAGGGTGTATGTTTTCGTGTTCGGTGAGAGTGTGTTTGAGAGAGTGTGTGTGCTTTTGTGTTTAGGAAGTATGTGAGTTTTTGTTTTTGGGAGGGTGTATGTTTTCATGTTTGTGGACGGTGTGTGTTTGAGAGAGTGTGTGCTTTCATGTTCGATAAGTGTGTGTGTTTAATGTGCTGCGGAATACATTTACTTTCCTGTTGGGGAGGGTGTATATTTTTGTGTTTTGGGAGTCTGCGAGTTTTTTGCGTTTGGGAAATGCTTGGTGAGTTTGGGATGAGCTTGTTTCATTTGTTCAGAGGATGCATGTGTTTTGTGTAGGAGCAATAAGTTCAGAGAATCCTGGATGATTACAATCATTCTGGATTGGATGAGGAAGAAGAGTAAGCCTTTAGGAAATCTAAATGCGTGTATTTTTTGGTCTTTGGGGAATGTGCCTGTGTTGGGTGTATTGGGGAGGGTGTGCATTTTTGCTTTTGTATGTGTTGTGTCTTTGTGGACCATGTGTGTTTTTGTGTTTTAGGAAGACTGTCTGTTTGGGGAATGTGTGTTTGATTTTTGGGATGTAGAGTTACTAGGAAGACATATTACTTTTGCTCATCCATAACTGTCCTTGAATATGAATTGCATGCTTAACACTTTTAGTGGGCAGTTAAGAGTCAAGCACATTGTTGTGAATCTGGAGTCATGGATAGATCAGACCAGGTAGGGACAGCAAATTTATTCCCATGTCCCTGGGAAATTGGCCTGTGCTACATGAATTACCAGTCCAGCAACATTCCCACCCTTTGTATGGGAGTGTGAGTGACTGTGTACAGACAGGGACACGCATGGAAGGTGCTCAGGTTGGGATATGATGGAGGTATGTGTGTGGGGAATAATACAGGGATGTAATGGGAAATGGAAATCCCTTATCTGGGATGGAAATGATGGCAGCAATGAGACCATGCGAGATGGTAACGTCGAAGGGGGAGCTGGGGAATCTGGGATGGGGCAATCTATAGGACAGGGAGACTTTGGGAGGATGGACGGAAGTGACACAGAGAAGAGTGAGAGTGATGAGTTGAGATGGAAGTTGAAGTTAAGACATTGTTCTGTGGAGAGGCCGAAGGTGTGAAACAATGGAAAATGTCTTGGTGAGAATATTTTGATCAGATTGGAGGGCATGTGACTATGAATGAGAGACATAGGGAGGAATCAGGTCCTGGGGAGTCTTGCTGAACAAAGAGACCTTGGAGTTCAGGTTCATAGCTCCTTGAAAGTGGAGTCGCAGGTAGATAGGATAGTAAAGAAGGCATTTGGTATGCTTTCCTTTATTGGTCAGAGTATTGAGTACAGGAGTTGGGAGGTCATGTTGCAGCTGTACAGGACATTGGTTAGGCTACTTTAGGAATATTGCGTGCAATTCTGGTCTCATTCTTATCGGAAAGATGTTGTGAAACTTGAAAGGATTCAGAAAAGATTTACAAGGATGTTGCCAGGGTTGGAGGATTTGAGCTATAGGGAGAGGCTGAACAGGCTGGGGCTGTTTTCCCTGGAGCCTCGGAGGCTGAGGGGTGACCTTATAGAGATTTACAAAATCATGAGGTGCATGGATAGGATAAATAGACAAAGTCTTTTCCCTGGGGTCAGGGAGTCCAGAACTAGAGGGCATAGGTTTAGGGTGAGAAGGGAAAGATATAAAAGAGACCGAAGGGGTAACGTTTCCATGCAGAGCGTGGTACGTGTGTGGAATGAGCTGCCAGAGGATGTGGTGGAG
>NC_057720.1:93178821-93187418 GCF_004010195.1 Chiloscyllium plagiosum | reverse complement strand
CTGATGAAGGGCTTTTGCCCGAAACGTCGATTTTGCCTGTCCTCGGATGCTGCCTGAATTGCTGTGCTCTTCCAGCACCACTGATCCAGAATCTGGTTTCCAGCATCTGCAGTCATTGTTTTTACTCACCCAGACAGTGCATTCCAAACTCCCAACACCCTCTTGGTGAAAAGAGTTTTTTCTTCAAATTCCCTCAAATACTCCTCCCTTTCATTTTAAAATGATGCCCCCCTTTGCTATTGATTCTTCAACTAAGGGGAATAGCTGCTTTCTACCCACTCTGACCATGTCCCTCACAATCTTAACTACCTCAATCAGGTTCCCCCTTAGTCATCTCTGCTTCAAAGAAAACAGCCTAAGCTTTATCCAGCCTCTCTTTATTGCTGGAAATGTTCCATTCCATACAACATCTGCACACCCTACCCCCCCCCCCCCCCCCTCCCCTTTCAGTGCAATCACTTCTTTCTTATAATGTGACCAGAACTACACACCGTACTCTGGCTGAGGCATAACCAAAGTTCTGTACAGCTCCAACGTATCGTCCCTGCTCTTATAACAAATTTGTAAGGAGCTATCAGTTATCTGTATGGTTATGGTAGGGGATTTTAACTTTCCAAACATAGACTGGGACTGCCATAGTGTTAAGGATTTAGATGGAGAGGAATTTGCTAAGTGTAGACAAGAAAACTTTCTGATTTAGTTTGTAGATGTACCTACTAGAGCAGGTGCAAAACTTGGGAAATAAGGCAGGGCAGGTGACTGAGGTGTCAATGAGGGAGCACTTTGGGGCCAGCAACCATAATTCTATTAGTTTTAAAATAGTGATGGAAAAGGATAGACCAGATCTAAAAATTGTTCTAAATTGGAGAAAGGCCAATTTTGATGGTATTAGGCAAGAACTTTCAAAAGCTGATTGGGGGCAGATGTTCGCAGGTAAAGGGACAGCTGGAAAATGGGAAGCCTTCAGAAATGAGATAACAAGAATCAGAGAAAGTATATTCCTATCAGGGTGAAAGGAAAGGCTAGTAGGTACAGAGAATGCTGGATGAGTAAAGAAATTGAGGGTTTAGTTAAGAAAAAGAGGAAAGCATATGTCAGGAATAGACAGGATAGATCGAGTGAATCCTTAGAGTATAAAGGCAGTAGGAGTTCAAAAAGGGGTATGAGATAGCTTTGGCAAATAGGGTTAAGGAGAATCCAAAAGGTTTTTTACAAATACATTAAGGACAAAAGGGTAACTAGGGAGAGAATAGGGCCCCTCAAAGATCAGCAAGGTGGCCTTTGTGCGGAGCCACAGAAAATGGGGGAGATACTAAATGAGTATTTTGCATCAGTGTTTACTGTGGAAAATGACGTGGAAGATGTAGAATGTAGGGAAATAGATGGTGACATCTTGCAAAATGTCCATATTACGGAGGAGGAAGTGCTGGATGTCTTGAAACATATAAAAGTGGATAAATCCCCAAGATCTGATCAGGTGTACCCTGGAACTCTATGGGAAGCAAGGGAAGTGATTGCTGGGCCTCTTACTGAGATATTTGTATCATCAATAGTCACAGGTGAGGTGCCCGGAAGACTGGAGGTTGGCTAACATGGTGCCACTGTTTAAGAAAGGTGGTAAAGACAAGCCAGGGAACTATAGACCAGTGAATATACCACATCTACCGCTTTCCCCTCATCAACCTCCTTCGACAAGGTTCCCCATGGGAGACTGATTAACAAGGTTAGATCTCACTGAATACAGAGAGAACTAGCCATTTGGATACAGAACTGGCTCAAAGGTAGAAGACAGAGGGTGGTGGAGGGTTATTTTTCAGACTAGAGGTCTGTGAGCAGTGGAGTGCCACAAGGATCAGTGCTGGGTCCACTACTTTTTATCATTTTATATAAATAATTTGGATGCGAGCTTAAAAGGGATAGTTAGTAAGTTTGGTGATCTTGAGGGATCCAAGGATCAAGCCTGACAGCTGAACACCAACAAAATTCAGTGGAGACTCCTGAATGGCTGACGTGGACGCTATCAATCAATGTGTGTCCAATAGTTTTCCTGCTTGGTCAGCAAATCATTTCATTTGAAGCGAGTTGGAGCCAGTGATCAATATCTCTGGACTGTTGTCTCTCCAATATTCCTCTCCCCTCCAAGCCATTCCGAATGGAAGCTTGCCAGTCCTGTCACAATCAATCAGCATTCTGAAATCCCATGACCCAAAAACAACTCAATAGGACACATGCCTTGGAAAGATTCACTCAGTTCCCAGATCTTGATCAAATGGGCTAATGGGCTGAGAAGTGGCAGATGGAGTTTAATTTAGATAAATGCGAGGTGCTGCATTTTGGAAAAGCAAGTCAGAGCAGGACTTATACACTTAATGGTAAGGTACTGGGGAGTGTTGCTGAATAAAGAGACCTTGGAGTGCAGGTTCATAGCTCCTTGAAAGTGGAGTCGCAGGTAGATAGGATAGTGAAGAAGGTGTTTGGTATGCTTTCCTTTATTGGTCAGAGTTTGAGTACAGGAGTTGGGAGATCATGTTGCAGCTGTACAGGACATTGGTTATTTGGAATATTGTGTGCAATCCTGGTCTCCTTCCTATCAGAAAGATGTTGTGAAACTTGAAAGGATTCAGAAAAGATTTTCAAGGATGTTGCCAGAGTTGGAGGGTTTGATCTTTAGAGAGAGATTGAATAGGTTGGGGCTGTTTTCCCTGAAGGAGAAAGTGAGGGCTGGAGATCAGAGCTGGAAAAGTGCAGCAGGTCAGGCAGCATTCAAGGAACAGGAGAATCGACGTTTCTGGCATAAGCCCTTCATTCCTGAACGTCGATTCTCCTGTTCCTTGGATGCTGCCTGACCTGCTGCGCTTTTCCAGCAACACATTTTCAGCTCTGTTTTCCCTGAAGCATTGGAGGGGTGATACCATAAATGTTTGTAAAATCATGAAGGGCATGGATAGGATAAAGAGACAAAGTCTTTTCCCTGGAGTGGGGGAGTCCAGAATTGGAGGGCATAGGCTTAGGGTGAGAGGGGGAAAGATATAAGAGTCCTAAGGGGCAACTTTATCACTGAGGGTGGTACGTGTATGGAATGAGCTGCCAAGATGAAGTGGTGGAGACTGGTACAATTGCAACATTTAAAAGACATCTGGATGGGTATATAAGTAGAAAGGGTTTAGAGGGATATGGGCCAGGTGCTGACAGGTGGGACTAGATTGACTAAATCTGGTCGGCATGGACGAGTTGGACTGAAGGGTCTGTTTCCGTGCTGTATATCTCTATGACTCTATAATCGATGCCTCAGCTGATAAACACAAGTGTCCTGTTTGCCTTCTTAACAATGATAGAACTGGAGAGAGAAAGAACAAAAGATAAGAGATGAGGATGGGAAAGAGAGTGTGACAGACAGGAGATAGAAGGAGAAAGTATATGACGGACAATAGGTGTAGAAAAACAGAGATTGTGAAGGTCTGGGATTGGAGAAAGTCTGAAGGTTAGGGAATGTAGAAAGAGAGAGCGAGTTTGTGAAGGATTTGAGATGGGGGGGTGGGATGGGGCAAGTGGAGTTAGGATGAATGTTGTTATGAAGTGAATTCTGTGTTATATTGGCTCGATGGACTCTGGGAACTGAGTGAATCTTTCCAAGGCATGTGTCCTATTGAGTTGTTTTTGGGTCATGGGATTTCAGAATGCTGATTGATTGTGACTGGACTGGCAAGCTTCCATTCGGAATGGCTTGGAGGGGAGAGGAATATTGGAGAGACAACAGTCCAGAGACATTGATCACTGGCTCCAACTCGCTTCAAATGAAATGATTTGCTGACCAAGCTGGAAAACTATTGGACACACATTGATTGATAGCGTCCACGTCAGCCATTCAGGAGTCTCCATTGAATTTTGTTGGTGTTCAGCTGTCAGGCTTGATCCTTGGATCCCTCACTGTCACCTTGCCACAGCAGATAGTCTATAGAATATAATCCCCACAGTGTGGAAACAGGCCCTTCGGCCCACCAAGTCCACACCGATCCTCCGAATAGTAACCCACCCAGACCCACTTCCCACTGTATTATCCTACATTTACCCCTGACTAATGCACCTAACCTGCACATCCCTAAACACTATGGTCAATTTAGCATGGTTAATTCATTTAACCTGCACATCTTTGATTATGGGAGGAAACCGGAGCACCCAGATGAATACCATGCTGACACAGGGAGAATGTACAAATTCCACACACAGTCGCTCAAGGTTGGAATCGAACCCGGGTCCCTGGCACTGTGAGGCAGCAGTCTATTGTCAAATCACTGATCAAAGGGCACCAGCAGTGCAGGACACCAGAATCCGGACTGCAGTCTCTCTTCCTGTGGACCCCTGTACTCTGTGACAATTCACACCATCATGTTAGCTACAAATAGCAGGCACTTTACAGTCTAGAGACTTCAGACCCATATAAAAACAGCATTGTTGGAGGGACGGTGCTGAGGGAGTGCCACATGTCGGAGGGTCAGGACTGAGCGGTATTACAGTATTGGAGGGTCAGTGCAGAGGGACATTTGAAGATTAACGTGGGACATCTTTCTGAATTCCAGCTGATGACTTGCGTCCCACGTTTTCCCCCATTTTTGTTATGTCTTCTCTTATTCCTTGACACCTCTGTCCAATCAAGATTCTTTTCTCTTTGGTCCTCTCGCTTACTCTCTCCATCCACCCATTATCCAGATCTTTCTGTAACTGTCTAACCCCGCCCTCCCGTCTGCACCCTCCTTCTCACCTCTCACATTAGTCACCCTCCTAGTAGAGATTAGAGTGGTTCTGGAAAACACAGCAGGTCAGTCAGCATCCAATGAGCAGGAAAATCGACATTTCGGGCAAAAGCCCTTCATCAGGAATCTGTGCTGCAGCCTTTTTATTATTTATTAAAATTCCGAATCCTCCTAGTTGAACCTACAATCCCTTCTGTGCAATCATCTTACTCATGATGAGTAAGCCTTAGTGTGCACCCTGGTCCTCTCTGCCCTCTACTCGCCAGGAGGCTGCGTTCAGCGAGGCAATGCTAATGTTGTAGCTGGGCAAGCCAGTCAATTTAACCTTTAGGGATGGATAATAACTGCTGGCCTTGGCTCTGACCCCTCAATATCAAATTAAAGGATTAATCTAGTTGCTATTGTTGTGACGATGCTGTCACGTTAACAAGGTTATTTTGTCCTTGGGATTTTCTAAGAGAGGTCATAAAAGCAGAGGTGCCAAATGCCTCAGAAAGAGCCCACTTTAACAATGGCAGGGTAGTGGCCAGTTCTCACAGATCATGTTTTTTGTTCTAGTTTGGTTTAGTCTTAGCAGGGAAGCTGCTGGTAGCAGGCACAGAAGCTGCTGCAGAGAGAAGGCTCCATGCTTCAGTCGATGATCCCTGGTTGACGTTTCTCTCCCAATTCTCTCCTGCCTGAATGAACCTTGAATTTACCTTTTCCCAAGGGGTGTGTTGATGGGATGTTGCGGGAATTGGAACAGCTCCTTAATTAAATTACGGTGTCAAGTTGGTTGAGTTTTCAAATAGTTGTTATTCTAATAGCTGTTGTGAAACTTGAAAGGGTTCAGAAAGGATGTTGCCAGGGTTGGATGGTTTGAGCTATAGGGAGAGGCTGAACGGGCCAGGGCTGTTTTCCCCGGAGCGTTGGAGGCTGAGGAGTGACCTTATAGAGGTTTGCAAAATCATGAGGGGCATGGATAGAGTAAATAGACAGTCTTTTCCCTGGGGTCGGGGAGTCCAGAACTAGAGGGCATAGGTTTAGGGTGAGAGGGGAAAGATATAAAAGAGACCCAAGGGCCAACTTTTTCACACAGAGGGTGGTACGGGTGTGGAATGAGCTCCAGAGGAAGTGGTGGAGGCTGGTACAATTGCAGCATTTAAGAGGCATCTGGATAGGTATATGAATAGGAAGGGTTTGGAGGGATATGGGCCGGGTGCTGGCAGGTGCGACTAGATTGGGTTGGGATATCTGGTTGGCATGGACGGGTTGGACTGAAGGGTCTGTTTCCATGCTGTACATCTCTATGATTCTATGACTATAAATTCGCTTTCTTTTGTTAGTGTTTCAACTGTTGTTTAAATAAACCCTTTTGCTTAAAGCCGAGTGGTTTGACCAGCTGCATCACACCTGGAATATATACACCACACCTGCCTTTACATTAAGAAAAAGTTAATAACACTTCTTGAAAGGTCCATAAAACTGTAATGTTGCAGGACCTACCTTCAAGGGCTGGGTTAGCTGTTCCTTCTGTTCTTGAATAGCTTTATCACTCAGTTACTGATTGAGGGATCGTTATTGAAAGAGAAAGATTTCTTTGTAAAGCTAGGAACTGCTAGCCCATCTTCAACAAACACCTGTGGTGTACCATATATTTGTACACTTTCACTGCTAGAGACTACTGCCTCTAGTCTGTAGCACTGTCAGAAAGGTGTTGTTGTGCTACAACAACAACTGAGGGTCAGGGATGATGGAATTGAGCCTGATAGTACCATATTTACACCTTCACCCACAGATACACACACACACACATCCACATGTGCACAGACGCTCACACTCACACTCAGACACATACATACATGCACACAAACACATGTAGATACTCACACACAGGCACACATAGAGTCTCACACATACACTCCTTAAACAAACACACACTTAGCCCCCTACACATACACATGCACATTCATAGATACACAGACATACACATGGACTCTCTCACACACACACATACACACAAGACTCTCACATGCACAGACATAGTCTCACACATGATGGACAGATTCTCACACACTGGCAATACAGATGCAGGCACACACAGACCCTCTCACATGTAGAAACATAGACACAAGGAAACTCATGCAAATACATGTGCACAGACACAGAGATTCTCAAACAAGCAGACCTGCACAAATACAGACTCGCGCGCTCTCTCTCTCTCACACACACACACACACACACACACACACACACACACACACACCAACACACACACATGCAGATACAAACACTGATTTTCATAGACATGCACCAGCATACGGACACACACAAAAACACTAGCACACACACACACACAAAGCACTCCCAAACACAGACTCTCACGTGTACATCTAAACAGGCACACACAGACCCTCTCACATGTAGAAACATAGACACAAGGAAACTCATGCAAATACATGTGCCTTTGATATTGTGCTGGCATTCTATCCTACTCTAAGATCAGACTAGCCAACATATCCTTCATTGTACTATCTCCCATGTGCATATCGCGACTGACTGTGTGGAGTTTGCACGTTCTCCCCATGTCTGCGTGGGTTTCCTCCGGGTGCTCTGGTTTCCTCCCACAGTCCAAAGATGTGCAGGTCAGGTGAATTGGCCACGCTAAATTGCCCATAGTGTTAGGTAAGGGGTAAATTTAGGGGTTGCGCTTCGGTGGGTCGGTGTGGACTTGTTGGGCCGAAGGGCCTGTTTCCACACTGTAATATAATCTGTAATCTGTAACATCGTTAGACACATCTGTCGATGCAAACCCAGCTATAGTGATTGTAACGAGTCAGCCAGATGGACCTTATAGAACATGAGTTCCCTGATAGGGGCTGTTAACCAGGTTCATTCAGGGAGATATAAAGAGGAGAGTCAGGGGTTATGTTCACTCTGAGAGCTAGCACTGAGGGAGCTGGATCAGTGCCAAAGACACTCCAAGTGTACAAAAAGGGTGACTTGCTGGGGTGATACGGTGGCTCAGTGGTTAGCACTGCTGCTTCACAGCACCAGGGTCCCAGGTTCGATTCCAGCCTCTGGTGACTATCTGTGTGGAGTTTCCAAATTCTCCGTGTCTGCGTGGGTTTCCTCCGGGTGCTCCGGTTTCTTCCCACAGTCCAAAGATGTCAGGTGAATTGGCCATGTTATATTGCCCATAGTGTTAGGTGCATTAGTCAGAGGGAAATGGGTCTGGGTGGGTTACTCTTCGGAAGTTCGGTGTGGACTGGTTGGGCCAAAGGGGCTGTTTCCACACTATAGGGAATCTAATCAGATACCAGCCTCACCTGAGGTTGTTCACCATCCACACACGTAACTTAAGATTCTCACCAAGATCTCTCTCCCTCTCTCCCGGTTCATCACTGCCTCTCCCACCCCACAGTAAATCTGGGAGGGTTCCAAACGTTAGCTGCTAAGGAGGGAGATGCCTGACGATGAATGTTGACAGCTTTGTTGGTGAGTGGCTCTCATGCTGATTGGTCCACAGCTAACTGGTTCTAGTGTGGACGAGTGCCCGTGTTAATGTTGTCATAGGACGATAGAGCAATGGGGTATGAGAAGTCTCAATGACTGCAGGGACAGAGCTGTGCAAGTAGCACATCCAGGTATATTTAATGGAAAAGGCTGGAGACAAGGCAGCTTTAAAGAGCATTCTGGATTAGTGGTGCTGGAAGAGCACAGCAGTTCAGGCAGCATCCAAGGAGCTTCGAAATCGACGTTTCAGGCAAAAGCCCTTCATCAGGAATAAAGGCAGTGAGCCTGGAGCGTGGAGAGATAAGCTAGAGGAGGGTGGGGGTGTGGAGAAAGTAGCATAGAGTACAATGG
>NC_057720.1:93172796-93178379 GCF_004010195.1 Chiloscyllium plagiosum | reverse complement strand
GTCTGTTGGAGGTGGTGCAAATGTCGGCAGATGATTTGGTTTATGCGAAGGTTGGTAGGGTGGAAGGTGAGCACCAGGGGCATTCTGTCCTTGTTACGGTTGGAGGGGTGGGGTCTGAGGGTGGAGGTGCATTGGAGGGCATCTTTAACCACGTGGGAAGGGAAATTGCCGTCTCTAAAGAATGAGGCCATCTGGTGTATTCACTGTGAGGGAACAATGCAGGAGGATTGACTGATACACAGCCCCACTTTGAACCGTCCCTCTGAGCTCTGACACTGGATCTTGTATTGCAACCAACCCTTGAGACTCTTTCCTTTTGAGTCTCAGCACCAATGAACTGGCAAATATTTGATGCATTAATGAGTGCTATAATCATAAAAGGAACACTCTGGTTGAACGTGTAAGAACACCCTTGTGCTCACAGAGGAGATCTTTCACTTGCTGTTTAATCCGCTTTCTGTAAGAATCTGGAGTGAAACCACAAGTTGATAGAGGTAAATTCTTGCCTCATGTTGTTCAGTCTGGGAGCTAACCTGCCTGACTCTCAATTAGACATGACTTGGAGGAGCCAGCAGTGGACTGGGGTGGACAAAGTTTAAAAATCACAGACCTATTGGACTATAACCTGGTGTTGTGTGATTTTGAACTTCAAACTTCAGACAGATCACCTTGTGGAACTGCGACATAAGATGGAAACAAGGAGACTTCTGATGTCAACTCAGGAACATAAACAGCTCAGACCTCACTGGGATACATCCCGTTCAGAATTCATGTTTAATTAATTGGAGCAATCAGGTTGGGAGTTCCTGCATAGGATAAGAAAGGAGGAAGGCCATTCAGCCCATTGTGTCTGCTCTGAGACTTTATAATATCAAGCACTTCAATGCCTTTTACCTACCTCCATCTGTACAGCCTTTTATGACACTGGTAATTAGGAATCTATCAATCTCTACCTTAAGCAGACTCAAAGACTGAGCTTCCACAGTCCTCTGTGGTAGAAAGTTCCAAACAGTCACAACCCGCTGAGGAGAAATGATTTCTCCTCATCTCAGACTAAGTGGCGTCCCCTTATTTTTAAGTTATGCTCTCTGGTTCTAGTCACACCCAACCTAAATCCCAAACCTCTAATTTCTATGTACCACGTAGTATTTTGTTGTTTCGATGCGGTCACCTCTCATTCTTTGAAACTTTGGAGAATGCAGGGCTTGGTTTAAAAATAGAATATAGAATAGTACAGCCTTTGGCCCTTGATGTTACACCGATCTTTTATCCTACACTAATATCAAACTAACCAACATTCCCTTCATTTTACTGTCACCCATGTGCCTATCAAAGAGTCACTTAAATGTCCCTAATGTCTCTGACTCTACTACCACCGCTGGCAGTGCACCCACCACTCTCTGTGTAAAGAACCTACCTCTAACATCCCCCCCAACCTTTCCCCAATCACCTTAAAGTGATGCCCCCTAATGATAGCCACTTCCACCCTAGCTATCCACTCTATCTATACCACTCATTATCTTGTACATCTCTATCAAATCACCTCTCATCTTTCTTCACTCCAATGAGAGAAGTCCTAGCTCCCCCAACCTTTCTTCATAAGACATGATTTGGAGATACCGGTGTTGGACTGGGGTGTACAAAGTTAGAAATCACACAACACCAGGTTATAGTCCAGATTTAATTGAAAGCACTGGCTTTCGGAGCGCCGCTCCTGAATCAGGTGGTTGTTATGCCCTCCAGCCCAGGCATTGTCCTGATCTAAAGCTGCACTCTCTATAAAGCTTCCACATCCTTTCTATAATGAGCTGACAAGAAATGAATACAATATTCCAAGTATGCTCTAACCAGGGCTCTATAGAGCTGCAGCATAACCTCACAGCTCTTAAACTCAAACCCCCTGCTAATGAAAGCCAACACACCATGCGCCTTCTTAACAACTCTACCAACTTGGGTGGCAACTTTGAAGGGTCTATGGACATGGACCCGAGATCCCTCTGTTCCTCTACACTACCAAGAATCCTACCTTTAACCCTATATTCTCCATTCAAATTTGACCTTCCAAAATGAATCACTTAAGGGCTTATACTGGAAACGTCAATTCTCCTGTTCCTCGGATGCTGCCTGATGGCTGTGCCTCGGATGGCTGTGCTTTTCCATTTGAAATTGCCCATCGTGTTCTGGGATGTGTAGGCTAGGTGCTTTTATTCTTTTAAACTTAAAACCAGCTGAGTTATGATCACTGTCTGCATAATGCTGTCTGCCTGTTGATACTTCAACTACCTACCCAATACTAAAATCAAGTCCAGGACGACCCCCCTCTCTTAATGGGCCTTCTGCATGGTTGTTCACAAAGCTGTCCCAGATGCGTTTTAAGAGCTTTACTTCCCTGAAACCTTTCACATAGTGACTACACAAGTCAATGTTGGGGAAGTTGAAATCCCCTACTTTTGATCCCCTATCACATTTGCACTTCAGGGTAATTTGCCTGCATATCTACTCTTCTATTTCTCTTGGATAGTGAGGTACATTCCTGGTAATGCGATTGCTCCCTTTTGGTTTTTAAGCTCTAGACACATCCATTATTCTTCCTTCCAATTGCATTTCACTTTTGCCATGTTTTTTTAAATACCAAATGACCAACGCAATTTCCCAATTTTACAGAATGGTCCCAAATCAAGAAAAATCTTGGAAAATTATGTTGAGGATATCTTAAGCCTGCTCACCTATTTATCTTGAATCCCACCTGCTGTGGGGAGTATTGTCATGCTCCGAGCTATCGTTTCCTTTATTCCTGTTAGTTTATAGATATTTAATGATTGTCGAGCGCTTGACTCTGATTCAAACCTCATTTCCTGGTTCACTGACCTTCTCAAACTACTGACACAAAGTTTACCAGCTTTAACATTTCTGTTGTTGCATTCTCAATATAAGTTCTTGAGAGATCCTCACTGTTCGTTCTTCTGAATTGTGAATAGCTTTTTGGGGTGATTGTGATTCCTGTGCAAGTTCCTCTTTGCTGTTTCTTTATATCTTTCCCATTCACTGGGCCCAGGACTAATTTTCCCAATTTTGTCAGGTTCTTGTTGGTTTCCATATTCCCTTCCCTACTTTATTGTCCATGCCTGTATTTTGGGTCATTACAATCCCTGTGGATGGTAAATCTGTTCAGTAACTTATTAAGTTCCTCTTTCAACACCTCTGTTGGCTGTGAACCCTCTCTGTCTCAGTCCGCTGGAGTCAGCCTGACTGAAATTGGCAAAGGCAGCATGGTGGCTTAGTGGTTGGCACTGCTGCCTCACAACGCCAGGGGTGTATGGGTTAATTCCAGCCTTGGGTGATTTGTCTTTGTGGAGTTTGCATGTTTTCCCTATATCTGTGTGAGTTTCTGTCGGGTGCTCCAGTTTTTTTCCCCACAGTCTAAAGCTGTGCAGGCCATGCTAAAATTACCCTGAAGTGTTCAGGATAGGGAGATTAGTTATGGCAATGTAAGGGATTGGGTCTGCGTAGGATGTTCTTTGGAGATCTGGCATAGACTCAATGGGCTGAATGGCCTCTTTCTGCAATGTAGGGATTCTATGATACTCCAGAATTGTATAACTCTATCACTTTAGGTAAAAAAAAATGACTGCAGATGTTGGAAACAAGTTTCTAGATTAGAGTGGTGCTGGAAAAGCACAGCAGTTCAGGCAGCATCCGAGGAGCAGCAAAATCAACGTTTCGGGCAAAAGCCCTTCAGGAATACAGGCAGACAGCCTGAAGGGTGAAGAGATAAAACTTCATCACTTTATACCCCTTCAAGCATCACATTGAACTCGATTATTCTATGTAATAAATTTGGCTCATTACTCCCCATTGAATCTAATACGGCCTGCCCTTAGATTTCTTACAGTGTGGAAACAGTCCCTTCGGCCCAACAAGTCCACACCGACCCGCCGAAGCGCACCCACTTACTCCTTCACCTAACACTACGGGTAATTTAGCATGGCCAGTTCACCTAACCTGCACATTTTTGGACTGTGGGAAGAAACCGGACCACCCGGAGGAAACCCATGCAGACACGGGGAGAATGTGCAAACTCCACACAGTCAGTCGCCTGAGGCGGGAATTGAACCCGGGTCTCTGGCGCTGTGAGACAGCAGTGCTAACCACTGTGCCACCGTGCCTCTACTGGCTTGGGGAGATATTGCTGCAAAAATTGATTCCGCGCCACAAACTCTGCAAATTTGCTAAGTCTCTGACTTTCACTGGTCCCGGATCAGAGCTGAGTCCATTGCTATTTACCATTTACACTAAAGGTGGAGTTCAGAATCAATGACACCAATTCTAACTGCTAATTGAACCAGATTAGAATGGGTCGTTAATAATGAGGACATTTATATACTTAAAAAGAAGACAGCAATGATTTACAAGAAGACATGAGTAAATGAGTGAAGACTTGGCAAACAATGTTAAACAAGTGGGTGCCTGCGCATTGGTGGGAGAAGTAGACACGTCATTTATGAAAGGAAGTGGGTTTGAAGTCCAGCTTGCCCACACTTTTCCAGATTGTCCAGAACTGGACAAATTCTAGTTGCTTGGATAAAGTGAGGACTGGAGATCAGAATAGAGAGTGTTGTGCTGGAAAAGCACAGCAGGTCAGGCAGCATCCGAGGATCAGGAGAATCAACGTTTCTGGCAAAAGCCCTTCATCATGAATGTGGGTGCAATCTCCTGCTCCTCGGATGCTGCCTGACCGGCTGTGCTTTTCCAGCACCACCAATTCCAGTTGCTTGTCCAGTGCCATGGGTTTTCCGAGATGTCTCTAATCCCTGATTACACCTGACGGGGACTGCAGTTGGAACGTAACCTCTTGCTGCAGTTTGACCCGCAGTTGGTACCTGCGTATGGGCACTGTGCCTCACACAGATCCACACTCTCAAAACAGTGGGGGCAACAGGGTGGCCCTCCCTGCCATGAGTGGTTGGCCAGTAACTGCCCCAGCGAGATGGCCTTTGTGTTCAGGATAGGGAAGGCTCGAGGGAAGTAGGTCATTGTGGGCTGTCAGTGGAAAGACTCCTGTAGCATGGGTCAGGTGTTTGGGTGAAAGTGAGGACTGCAGATGCTGGAGATTAGAGTCAAGATCAGAGTGGTGCTGGAAAAGCATAGCTGGACAGGCAGCATCTGAGGAGCAGGAAAATCGATGCCCACATTCGTGATGAAGGGCTCCTGCCCGAAACATCGATTTTCCTGCTCCTTGGATGCTGCCTGACCTGCTGTGCTTTTCCAGCACACGCTAATCAGGTGTTTTGGGGCACACCTCCGGAGTGTGTAGGCATATTGGAGCATGAGGTGGGGATTCGGCAATAGAGTCTGGGGTTTGGGAGTGGGGGACAGAAGTGTTGACATTCTCTGACCTAAGAAGGGAGGATCAGGGTCGAGGTCGAGTGGAAAATGAGGACCGAGGTGTTGCCAGACCAAAAGGAGAGATGGGGGGAGAAGGGTGTGGATGGGACTGTGGCTTATGGGACAGTGGTGTGGGCAGTGCTGAGGGGGAATTGGGAGGTGTTAGCAGGACTGAGGGTGGAGGGAGAGGGCTCTGTT
>NC_057720.1:93167346-93168914 GCF_004010195.1 Chiloscyllium plagiosum | reverse complement strand
CTGGTAAGTCATCCCCCCCCACAAGTATCCAAAACGGTATACTTGTTCTTGAGGGGAACGGCCGCAGGGGGTCTCTGCACTGGCTGCTTCCTCCCAGTCCCCCTCACTGTCACCCATCTATCTGCCATCTTTGGAGTTACTACTTCCCTAAAGCTCCGATCTATGACCCCTATCTGCCTCCCGATTGATCCTAAGTTCATCCAACTCCAGCTCCAGTTCCCTAACACGGTCTTGGAGGAGCTGGAGATGGGTGCACTTCCTGCAAGTGTAATCAGCAGTGATGGCCATGGCATCCCGAACCTCAAACATGTTGCAAGAGGAACATTGCACTGCCTTCACTGCCATCCCTCTAAAAGTAACCTTTTTTAAAAAAAAACTAGGTCTAACATCTGGTCAGATCTAGGAGGGAAGGGGAAGGAGCGAACAGATGGGCTTTCTTCTTAGAACTAAGGGCCCCTTCTGTACTTTATAATTCTGAGACCTTTGTGTGTGCTCATGTAAAAATATGAGCCTGGCACAGTGGTTAGCACTGCTGCCTCACAGCGCCAGAGACCTGGGTTCAATTCCCGCCTCAGGCGACAGACTGTGTGGAGTTTGCACATTCTCCCCGTGTCTGCGTGGGTAGGGCCTGTTTCCACACTGTAATGTAATCTAATCTACAACTCATGGACTGCAGCGGTTCAAGAAAGCAGCTCACCACCACCTTCTCAAGGGCTGCCAGAGATTGGCAACAAATGCTGGTCAGTCAGCAACATCCATGTCCCACAGATGAATAAAAATAAGGCAAGGCAGATCATCTTAGAACCTGGATTAATTCATGGAACTGTGAATTTGTAGGCATTACAAAAACATGGTTGAGAGAAGAGCATATAGCTCAATATTCCAAGGTTTAGATGTTTCAGGTGAAATGGAGAGGGATGTAAACTGGATAGGGGACTTGCATTACTGATTAAGGAGAATGTCACAGTTGCACTAAGACAGGACATCCTGGAGGGTTCATCCAGTGAGGTCACATGGGCGGAGCTCAGGAATAAGAGCATTCTTGAATTCTAACATCAGTGGGAGTTGTAGGAAATAGATATGTAAGCAGATAAGAGAAAGATGTAAAAACAACAGAGTTGTTGTCATGGGTTGTGTTGATTTTAACTTCCTCCATATTGACTGGGACTTTTAGTTCCAGGGGCTTAGATGAGTCAAAGTTTGTTAGGTGCATCCAGGAGCGTTTCCTGAAACAATATGTCGCTACTCCGACTAGAATCTAGAATCCATCATTAAGGATGAGGTTTCTAAATTCTTGGAAGAGCAGAGTCTGATTAGAACAAGTCAACATGGATTTAGTAAAGGGAGGTCATGCCTGACAAACCTGTTGGAATTTTTTGAAGAGGTAACAAGTAGGTTAGACCAGGGAAACCCAGTGGATGTGGTCTATCTAGACTTTCAAAAGGCCTTTGATAAGGTGCCACACGGGAGGCTGCTGAGCAAGGTGAGGGCCCATGGTGTTCGAGGTGAGCTGCTGGGATGGAGTGAGGATTGGCTGTCTAACAGAAGGCAGAGAGTTGGAATAAAAG
>NC_057720.1:93108374-93166824 GCF_004010195.1 Chiloscyllium plagiosum | reverse complement strand
AACAGAGATGCGGAGACATTTCTTCAGCCAGAGTGTGGTGGGCCTGTGGAATTCATTGCCACGGCGTGCAGTGGAAGCCGGGACGCTAAATGTCTTCAAGGCAGAAATTGATAAATTCTTGATGTCACAAGGAATTAAGGGCTACGGGGAGAACGCTGGTAAGTGGAGCTGAAATGCGCATCAGCCATGATTGAATGGCGGAGTGGACTCGATGGGCCGAATGGCCTTACTTCCACTCCTATGTCTTATGGACTAGGGAAGGGGCTGTACAGGGATTAGTTTTATAGGAGAGTGAACCTGGCAAGGTGATTGAAGTTTCAATGGGGGTGCGCTTTGGGAACAGTGATCATAATTCTGTAAGCTTTGTGATGATTAAGACTAGTTCTTGGGTGAAAATGCTAAATTGGAGGAAGGCGAACTACAATAACACTAGGCAGGCACTGGAAATTTTAGCTTGTTTGAGGGCAAATCCACATCTGATCTGTGGGAGGGTTTTAAACTCTTGATTAGAGTTCAGGTCCAGCATGTTCCTATGAGGGTGAAAAATAAAGATGGCAATCTTGGTTAATGAGAGATATTGAAAGTTTAGTCAAGAGGAAACAAAAATAAAGTTTAGGAAACTGGTATCAGACAAAGCCCTTGAGAAATATGAAGTGGCAGGAAAGAACTCATACAAGGAACTAGGGGGCTAAAAGGGCCCCTGAAATGTATTGACAAGCAGGATAAGGAGAATCCTGAGGCATTTTATACATAAGAAGCAAGAGGATAGCTCAGGGAAAGATAGGTCCACTTAAGGACTGAAGAGGGAATTTATGTGTGGAGCCAGAAAAAAATGGATGAAGTTCTCATGAGTACTTCACATCAGTGTTCACCAAGGTGATGATGGTAAGATTAGGAAGAGATATGTTGATATTCTAGGACATGTCAATATTAATAAGGAGGATATCATGAAAAATGTTAAATTAGGTAAGTTTCTTGGGCCTGATGGAATCACTGCCAGGATACAGAGGGAGGCAAGGGAGGAGTTTGCTCAGGCCTTGACAAAGGTCTTTATATCCTTTTTAGCCACAGGCAAGATCCCAGAAGACTGGAGAACAGCCAATGTTGTTACTTTGTACAAAAAGGGCTTCAGGATTAATCCAAGAAATTATAGGTTGGTGAGCCTAATATCAGTGGAAATTATTGAACAAAATTCTTAGGGGCAGGTCTCATTTGCATTTGAAAAAGAATGCCTTATTCGGGATAGTTTTGTGCAGAGGAGGTCTTGTATCAGAAATTTGATTGAGTTTTTTGAGAAAGTGACAAAGACAGATTAAATTAAGATTCCCTACAGCGTGGAAACAGGCCCTTCGGCCCAACCAGTCCACACCGACCCTCTGAAGAGCAATCCACCCAGACCCATTTCCATCTGACTAATGCTCTTTGCACTATGGGCAATTTAGTATGGCCAATTCACCTGACCTGCACGTCTTTGGACTGTGGGAGGAAACCCACACAGACACAGGGAGAATGTGTAAACTCCACACAGACAGTCACCCGAGGCTGGAATTGAACCTGGGACTGTGAGGCAGCGGTGCTAACCACTGAGCCATCGTGCTGCCCCAAAACGATGGATAAGAATAGGGCAGAGGATGTTGTCTATATGGACATGTTGTCTATAAAGCATTTGACAAGGTAGTCTGGCCCAGAAGTCACATGGGATCCATGGTGAGCTAGCAAGTTGGATACAAAATTGATTTTGTCAAAGAAGACTAGATTAAATTACTTAGTGTGGAAGCAGGCCCTTCGGCCCAACAAGTCCACTGAAGAGCAGGTCCATCCGAAGAGCAGACCCATTCCCCTACATTTACCCCTTCACTTAACACTACGGGCAAATTAGCGTGGCCAATTCACCTAACCTGTACATCTTTGGACTGTGGGAGGAAACCGGAGCAAACCCATGCAGCCAGAGGGAGAATGTGCAAACTCCACACAGACAGTCGCCCAAGGTGGGAATTGAACCCAGGTTTCTGGCGCTGTGAGGCAGCAGTGCTATCCACTGTGCCACTATGCCACCCCAAAGACCAAGATCATTGTGAAAAGGTTTTTTTTCTATCTGAAAGTGGTGTTCTGCAAGGATCAGTACTGGCACCTCTGCTGTTTGTAATATACATATGAATAATCTGGATGAAAATGTAGGGGGTCTGATAGCAAGTTTGCAGATTACATGAATATTGGTGGAGTTGTGGATAATGAGGAAGATTGTCAAATGATTCAGCAGGGTAGAGAAAACTGGGTAGAGAAATGGCAGATGGAGTTTAATCCAGTGATGTATTGTGGGAGATCAAATACAAGGAGCAAATGAACAGTAAATGGCAGGACCCTGAGGAGCATTGCTATACAGGGGGATCTTGGAATGAAAGTCCATAGCTCCCTTAAAATGCAACACAAGTAGATAAATTGGTTATGAAGGCATATAGCATTGCTTATCTTCATTGAGCAGAGCACTGAGTTGGCAAGCCATTTTGCAGCTGTATAAAACTTTAGTTAGGCCACATTTTGGAGTATTGTGTGCAGTGCTGGTCGACCCTGTACAGGAAAGATGTGGAGACTTCGGTGAGGGTTAAAAAAGGTGGTTTACCAGGACATTGCCTGGACTGTGATGTATTAGCACGAAGGAGAGGTTGTACAAACTTGGATTGTTATCGCCTGATAGAAGTGTATGAAATTATGAGAGGTTTAGACAAGCTGGAGAGTCGAAGTCTCTTTCCCAGAATGGAAATGTCAAATACCAGGGTCGTGGGTTTAACATGAGATGGAGAAAGTAGAAAGAAGATGTGAGAGCAAGTGTTTTATACAGATGGTGGCAAATGTTTGGAACATGCTTGCCAGGGGAAGTGGTAGCAGCAGATACTTTGGCATTGTTTAAGAGGCATTCAGGCAGACACAAGAACAGGCAGAGAATAGAAGGATGTGCAGGCAGATTAGTTATGAATGGCATCATGGTCAACATGGACATGGTGGGCCAAAGGGCTTGTCCCTCTGCTATACTCTTCCAAAATTAAGGTATGTTTTTACTTGAATGGACTGACCTTCAAAGATTGCTGAGCGAGCAAGTATTACTGGGAGACTGGAAGAGTGATGTGATGATTGTAAGCTTTCTGATATGTGCATGTTTTTGATAGTTAATAATATTCTGAATGGCCCTGATAACCTGACCATTAATCAGGCAGTTGGGGGAAGAAGAACAATGATGTTTCTGACTGAAGTTGGTTCAGAGCTGTATGAAACACTTGACTATTTGCTCAGCTTGCTAAACCAAAATGACACACCGCTGTCAGACGTAACAGGTTCGGAAAGCACTACGGTCCTAAACTTAATCAGAAACCAGTGATAGCTATGAATTTGGAACAACACATTGGAGAGTTTCTCCTGACTTAGATAAAAACTCTTTACTCACTGTAAGTTTGGAGAATTTCAGGTGAAAGCATGGTGCAAGATTTGAGCGTGATTTAAAAAGTGAATGGATTTTCAGTGAGTTGTTGACCTTACCTATGTCAGCTGCTGGCACAGTTTGCCAAACAGAACATTCAAGGATGTGATTACAAATCCAGCTAGGTTAGGATCCAGTTCTGATGAAAAGTCATGTAGACTCAAAACAATAACCTGCTCTGTCTCCATGGATATTACTTGATCTGCATTGATTTTTGGCATTTTTTGTTTTCAGTAGATTCCAGCCTCTGCAGTAATTTGCTCTGACAACTGGATAACAGTTCAAATAGCAAATCCAGTTATATCAGGGTCAGGGTTGTTACGACAAATTTAGTTCGTGTTTTTATTAGTGCTAGGCTACGATTAGGCTTAGAGTTGGTGCAAGAGTTGAAATTACAAATCCAATTAGGATTGGCGCTATAGTTAGGGTTAAAATTACAAATCAGTTTGGATTAGTGCTGGGGTTAGGATTGAAATTGCAAATTCAGTCAGGATTAGGGTTGGATTTCAAAATCCTGTTAGGATTATGGTTATGGTTAGGATTAGTGTTAGGGCTGAAATGAAAAATACGGTTAGTGATAGGGTTAGGATGGTTGCATGGTTAGGGTTAGAGTTATAATTCGGGTTAATTAGGGTCAGCTCCAGTGTGGGCTGAGACTATGGTGAGGATTGGAGCTAGGGTTAGCCTTACGGTTAGGGTTAGGATTAGTTTAGGTTTAGCGCATGGTTTAGTGATAGTTTTAGGGTTAGGGTTAAGATTTTGGTTTGGGCTATCATTAGGATTAGGTCTAGCATTAGGTTTAGGGTTATGAATGGGGCGAAGGATAGGGTTTGGTTTAGGGTTTGGATTAGTTGTAGGATTACAGTAAGGATTATGGTTAGGATTAGGATCAGGATTAGGGTTAGGGATTGGTAGAGATTGGGTCTAAGGTTAGGGTTAGGATTGATGCTGTTATTAGAGCTGGCCTTACAGTTAGGGTTAACGTTAGGGTGAGAGTTCAGGTTAGGATTAGGGTTCCTGTTGGGGTTAGTGAAGGTTAGGATTCAGGTTAGGTTTTGGGTTGGGGTTGGAGCAAGACTGGGTTAGGGTTATGGCTAGGGTTAATGTTACAATGGGTCCTAAATTAGGATATGGGTCGCTGCTAGCGTTACTCTGACCCGTAGGACTAGGATCAGGGTTAAGGTTGGAGTTAGGGTTGGACCTTGGTTTGGGATGGAGTAGGAGTTGGGACAGGGGTAGTATTAGGTTTGGAGCAAGCAGTAAGGTAATGGTTGGTACTAGTAATTGTGTCAGGATTTGTATTTGAGTTCGGATGATGGCTTTGATTCAGGCTCATGTTAGGTTTAGTGTTGTCATTGCAAATACAGTAAAGTTCTTATAAATCTAATTAGGGTTAGCATTAGGGTTGTTGCTTGGGTTAGTTAGAGTTAGAGTTTAACGTTGTGGTGATGTTGCCTCTTTAACAAGGTTATTTTGCCCTTGGTTTCTTTTGAGAGGGGTCGTAAAGACAGAGGTACTGGTATGTCTGAACTGACCTATTTAGTAATGGCTTACAGATACTGCCTGAATCAACAATTAGAGGAGGCCTTCAGGATTTTTTAAAAAACACTTGTACAATGAAAGGGGTTCTCCCAGTTCAGGGAGTATTCTCGTTTGGTTTAGTTTTAGCTGGGAAACCTAAAGAAAGCTGCTGCACTGGAAAGAAGTTCTCTGTTTCAGCAAATGATCCTCCCTCTCTCTCTCTGACATCTCTCCTGTAAGAACCTATGTTTGAATTTACCTATTTGCCAAGGGGCCGTGTTTATGGAATGTTGCAGGAATTTGGAACAACTTTGTTGTTAGATCATGTTCGTGGGGTTTTCAAATAGTTGTTATTCTGAATGCTGTTTTCTTCTGCTTGTGTTTCATTTGGAGTTTGTAAATAATTCTGTTTTGTTTTAAACTGAGTGGTTTGACCAGTTGCATCACACCTGCTTAAAACTAGCAAAGTTAGGGTCTGGGCTATCTTGTTGAAATGTTTTGAGTGGCTCTGACCTGGTCCATAACAGGACTGAAAATTCCAAGTCCAGTTAGGGTTAGGAATGGTGTTGCAGGGTTGAGGTTATTGTTAGGGTTATGTTTAGAGTTAGCATTAGGATCAGGGTTAGGGTTAGGGTCAGAGCTAACATTATGGGATAGTTACGCTCGGTACTAGGGTTAAGGTTAACATTAGGTTTAGGGTTGGATTTGGAGCTAGGCTACAGTTAGGGTTAGAATTGGTTAAGGTTCAGGTTAGAGTTGGGTTTTTTGCTCAGATTAGGCTTAGGGTTGAAATTCAAAATCCAGTTAGGATTCAGAATAGTACTGCAGGGTTAGAGTTAGGATTGAAATTAGAGCTAGGCTGGGGTTAGAGTTAGAACTCAGGTTAGAGTTAATGTTCCTGAAGAAGGGCCTGTGCCCGAAACGTCGAATCTCCTGTTCCCTGGATGCTGCCTGACCTGCTGTGCTGTTCCAGCAATAAAGTTTCAACCTAGAGTTAATGTTCACCTTGGGATTAGGGTTATGGTTAGGGTGAGGGATAATGTTAGGTTTAGGGTTATGGTTAGTGTTATTGTTCAGATTGGGTCGAAGGTAAGGGTTAAGGTTAGCCTTCAGGATACTGTTTGGCTTGGGTTAGAGTTTTGATTAGGACTAGCATTAGCATTGGGGTTAATGTTAGGTTAATGATTAGTGTTTTGTTAGAATTAACATTAGGAATGAGTGTCGCATTAGGTTTCAATTTAAGATTGGCATTAGGATTAGGTTTAGGATTAAGTTTATGGTTTAGAGTTTTAGGGTTGGGGTCAGAGTGAGGCTCGGGTTAGTGTTAGGTTTATGGTGACATTTAGCGTTGGGATTGGGGCTAAGGTTATGGTCAGGAGTTCTGCTTGGGTTAATGTTAGCCTTCGAGTTAGTTAAGATTAGAGTTAGGGTTAGCATTCAGGTTAGGCATGAGGATGGAGCAAGGCGAAGGTTAAGAATACGGTTAGGTCTCAGGCTAAGTTTAGGATTATAATTGGTGCTAGGGGTGGGATGCCAGTATGAAGGTCATGGTTGGTTCTAGTGTTAATGTTAGGGTTAGTATTAACATAAGGTTTATGGTTACGATTAGGGCTCACTTTGGCAGTTAAGTTTAGTGTTGAAATTACAAATTGAGTTATGTTTAGGATTAGTCCTATGTTTAAGTTTGGGTTGAAACTGCAAATTCATTTTGGCATAATATTAGGACTGGTGCTTGTGTTAGGGTTAGGGCTGATAGTACAAATCTGTTTGTTTAGATTAGGGTTAAGTTTAAGATTAAAGTTAGGGTTAGAGTTGAAATTCAAAATCCAGTTAGGATTGGGAATGGTGTTGCAGGTTTTGTTTAGGGTGTTTCTGGTTTATTTGGCAGTTGGGTACTTAATCTAGGTTAGAAGTTCGGCACAACATCGTGGGCCGAAGGGCCTGTTCTGTGCTGTATTGTTCTATGTTCTATGTTGGCGTTTGGCAGTTAGGAGTTGGGTTTATAAATCTAGTGCCAGAATGTAATTTTCTGCATCAGGGTCAGTGCTAAGATTACCTTTAATGTTAGGGTTAGTGTTAAACTTGGGGTTAGGAATAGGTTTGGGGTTATTGTTGAAATTACAAATCTGGTACTGGAATATAATCCACTTTGTCAAATCCACTCATAATGTTGTTTGGTGACCAAGTTTATTCAAAGTTAGATTCGACAGATGTGATTAAATGATGTAATTAATCTTCATTGAACAAACTTTTTCCAGGGTTAAACCAAATTTAAGGGCTTCAGGGGGTTATGCACTCTGCACACATATTCCAGCTCCAAATAGTGGCAAGACCTGGAAAGAAGCTGCTAAGTTTGCAGTAAGTATTCCTGACTTCCCAAAGTATTTTCACTGTCTACGAGGGATAATTTAGGATAGTGATGGAATGTTCTCCACTTCCCAGGATGAGTCCACCTAAAACAACATTCAAGAAGCTTGGCATGGCAGAAAACTTGGCATGGTAATTTAGATTGATAAATTCTTGATGTCACAAGGAAGTAAGGGCTACGGGGAGAATGCGGGTAAGTGGAGTTGAAATGCCCACCAGCCATGATT
Organism: Chiloscyllium plagiosum; assembly: GCF_004010195.1. Lineage (NCBI taxonomy): Eukaryota > Metazoa > Chordata > Chondrichthyes > Orectolobiformes > Hemiscylliidae > Chiloscyllium > Chiloscyllium plagiosum. The sequence continues at coordinate 93,159,237 of NC_057720.1, read as the reverse complement.
AAATGGCGGAGTGGACTCAGTGGGCTGAATGGCCTTACTTCCACTCCTATGTCTTATAGTCCTAAAACAGGCAAAGTCTGAATGAGCTGCCAGAAGTAGTGGTGGAAGCTGGTACAATTGCAACATTTAAGAGGCATTTGGATGATTTTATGAATAGGAAGGGTTTGAAGGGATATGGGCCCGGTACTGGCAGGTGGGACTAGATTGTTTAAAAATCACACAACACCAGGTTATAGTACAACAGGTTTAATTGGAAGCACACTAGCTTTCGGAGCGACGCTCCTTCATCAGGTGATTGTGGAGGGTTCAATCGTAACACAGAATTTATAGCAAAAATTTGCAGTGTGATGTAACTGAAATTATACATTGAAAAATTGATTGTCTGTTAAGCCTTTCATCTGTTGAAAGAAGTGAAACTACCACTGTATTCTGTGTAAATCAAAACCCTTTTTTTTTAAAAAGAGTTGCATTCTCGGGTTAGCTGTTAACAATGGTGATAGCTAGACAACATGTTGAAGGTGTTAGCCTTCATTGGCTAACACCTTCAACATATGGTCTAGCTATCACCATTGTTAACAGCTAACCCGAGAATGCAACATTTTTAAAAAAAAAGGTTTTGAGTTTCACTTCTTTCATGTGTAAATCAATCACTGTATTCTAACCGATGAAAGGCTTAACAGACAATCCATTTTTCAATGTATAATTTCAGTTACATCACACTGCAAATTTTTGCTATAAATTCTGTTACGATCGAGCCCTCCACAATCACCTGAAGGAGCGTCGCTCCGAAAGCTAGTGTGCTTCCAATTAAACTTGTTGGACTATAACATGGTGCTGTGATTTTTAACTTTGTACACCCCAGTCCAACACCGGCATCTCCAAATCGGGACTAGATTGGGTTGGGATATCTGGTTGGCACTGACAGGTTGGACCAAGGGTCTGTTTCTGTGCTGTACATCTCTATGACTCGAAGAGGGCTTCTGAGCTGGCCCCAATCTGCTCCAACCACTTTGCTTCTTTACAAATTTTTTTTTTCTTGACTTACGTGCTGGAGGAAGCTTGGTTGTGGAAGCAGCAGTGGTGACATGCACCAGGTGAGAGCTTTGGTGGTTGGCCACAAGTCAACTGATGTGGCAGTCAATAGCAACGTTCCTTCATGGTCTGGAATGGTACCAGAGCAGGACTCCAGGAGCAGGCAGCCCCTGGTGAAAGCGGGAAGAGGCAGCCAGCATCAAGAGTGGAAGCAGGCAGCCCGTGGCATCAGCAGTGGCAAGAACACATTGCAACAGGCAGTGACAACGGGCAACGCAGGCCAGTGGCAGGGGAGAGGTTGAGGAATGTGAATCCAGCATGGCCAGGCACTGCAGACTGGCGTCTGGAATTCTTAGCAGTGTTGCTTTGTTTCTCCACTTTATCGAAAGGACTGCAATGTTTAAATTTTTCTTTACAAGTCACAAAGCAGAAAAATAAACTTTTCACTGTGCTCATGTGCGTTTGTGACAATAAACCTAATTCAATATCGTTCAGGGCTTGTTTGACACCAAATGGTTGAGGCAAAACATAGAAATGTTTTCAAGGAGGTATAAACCTCAGAGGTAAAGGGATCAAAAGGACATAGAGACAGAAAAAGAACAGGATACTGAGTTGATCAATCATCATACTGAATGGTGGAAAAGGTTTGTTCCTATTTTCAATTATTCTATTCCCTACAGTGGAGATTAAGATGGAGTTTTTAATGGACTTGCTGAACATCTGAGAAACATCCTGGAGCTCTCATACAGTATTCTCATAAATGCTTCTTAACATTTTGCTTGAAGGCTTATCAACTTGAAAAGGTTTTTGTTTAAAAAGACCATGTGATAAAGCCATTGCTAGCTAGACAGCATTTGTTTATTCCAAACTGGCTTCAACCAGGTCTTCCCCAACGACTGCAGTGTCAGTACACCCACATGCAGTCAGAGAGGGTGCTCCGGGTCTCAGAAAACAGTCAATTTTAATTCAAAGGCAGAATACTAAGGGTTGATGTCACAAAACACTTCACAAAAAGGGAAGTGGAGATTCGAAACTGCTGCCTCCAAAACCAAATCAAAGCCGCTCGAAAGAAAATTCGCAATATTTGGTTTGAAGGTGTTACAAAGCAGAGATTGACACCCCTCTAATAAATAAAACAGAAACATCCGGAGGACAACCATGCTTTGCAATCTGATAAAACAGTGTGACAAGGGGTCTGACCTATCTCTTAACCACTCCTGTATAACAAAGGGGGGGATAAATGAAATGAAATCCTTTTACCCACACTATAATTAATAAGTAATTTATTTATCCAACTCCAACAGTAAACAAATTAACAGAATTACTAACAAAATGGAATAAATTTCTAATTACTATCTATTCCCTTACTGAACTAAATTCTAATATGTATGCTGTTAACACTTATATAAATCTAATTATTAAGAATAAATTAAAACTTAATGTCGCCAAGTTCTCACAATCTGTATTCCCTGCTTTATCTCCAATCTTCCTACAGCTGATCTCAAATCACAAATTGTGGCGGCTCAGTGGTTAGCACTGCTGCCCCACAGCACCAGAGACCCAGGTTCAATCCCAGCCTCGGGTGACTGTGTGGAGTTTGCACATTCTCCCGGTGTCTGCGTGGGTTTGCTCCGGTTTCCTCCCACAGTCCAAAGATGTGCAGGTCAGGTGAATTGGCCATGTTAAATTGCCCATAGTGTTAGGTGCATTTGTCAGAGTGAAATGCATCTCTCTGGGTTAATCTTTGGAGGGTTGGTGTGGACTTGTTGGGCCAAAGCACCTGTTTCCACACTCTTGGGAATCTAATAAAATGCCTTTTGGCTGATAATTCTTCAGAGAGTATTTTGAGCTGAGTATTTTGTGATGGGTCTTTTGAAAGAGAGCTTAAAAATTGTGTGTGAAATCTCAACTTAAAAAAACACTTTATATCTTAAAGGGAGCCCACACACTGCTTTTTAAATCACAATTATTCTACACAACTGCATAACAAAGGATAAGGCACCAAAGCAGATACAGATTAAATAGGATAGAGATCAGCCACCATAGTTAATCAAGGAGCTCAAGCCACAAAGAACCAAACTATAGTCCCAGTTACAATTGTGGAATATCTACCAGTATTCATTGTCAAGGTTGTTGAGGGACCTTACAGAATGAGTGTCACTCTTTTCAGGGAATGTAGTTGTACAGAATAGGTAGCAAAGCATAATAATAGTTTTAATAGCTTTAAACATGACATCTTAGGAAGGAGAGACTGGCCTTGAACAGATTACAATGTATGCTTACAAGAATGATACCTGGATTTATGGGGTTATGAGGAGATAATAAAGAAATGAGGCCTGATTTCTCTCAGATTTAGAACGTTAAGGGGTGATCTGATCAAAGTACTCAAGATATTAACTGGAAAAGATAGAATAGATAAACAAGTTCCTCTGGTTGGAGATTCTGGAATTAGAGGAATTGTGAGAATTACACACAAAAGAAGGTAGATGTCTGGGATACTTTTCCCACTCATGGCTGTGGGTGAGAGATCCGTTGTTAAATTTACATCTGAGACAGATCCATTTTTGTTGAGTAAAGGGATTAAGGGAGATGAGCCTAGGCAGCTCCCATCAGGAAAAACATCATAAGAAACAAACTTGAAAAATCCTTTAATGATGGTCAATGAATAGAAACAAGCCAAGAGAGTGAAAAATGTACAAAGGTTGCAATCAAAGTGCAGGGTTTGAATCGATAAGTGAAGTTTCATGTTCCAACACTACACTTAGAGGTTTATTATTTGGTTTGAAAGAAACATAACACAATGGAGAATGCAAATTAAACATTGGACTGTGACATGGTTTAGCCCCAGGGAGCAGGTCCAGCCAAGCTTGGTGACTGAGTTAGAGGTCAATATTTAATTCTGAGCATCGGGAAGCTGAAAGGCAAGGGGTCAATACACAGCTCCAACGCTGAGCTAGGCCACATTGACAGTGCTAATGAAATAGGGCAGTTACAAATCACAACGGTGCGTTTGCAGCTCCACTTCCACCCCGCCCCCCCATCACCCCCATCCCACCCCGAATCAGGAACCTCTGTCAGATGTCTCCCACTAACATTCCTTGCCCATCTCCTCTTCCCCCTCCTGGGCACCACCAGTCACGGGCCCCTCAACCCATTTGCCCCTTGCCCTATCTGCCTCATCGCATTCCCAACACCATACACCAAGTTCCTTGCCCATTGTCCCACCTTCTCCTCTCCATCTCTCCACTCTCCCACTGCCCCACACTCAGGGTGCCCTTCATCCGTCTCTTCTGCTCTGCCACCACTCCCCCCATCAGGGGCCCTCATCCCATTTTCCCCCATCAGTGAGGGGTCTTTGACCTAACCCCACAGGAAGAGCCCATTGCACCGTCCTCAGTCAGGAATCGTGAGCCGTCGGCCTGGTGAAAACTGCCCTCCTTCAACAGTTTCAAGTCATCTAGCAATGCTCTGTCGTTAGACATTACCTCAAGTGTTGCACCAGTTTGATATGTTTAAAGCCCAAGAGATAGTAGAGATTCCACAGCATCACTACAGTTTGAGTAGTTTATTCTGATTGCTGCCTGTTTCACAGAAGATAGTGTCGACGAAGAACACACTCATTCAACACTGACACATGTTGAAGGAAAACATGCCGTGGTGATACTTCACACTCAGTGACCAGTTCCAAGAGAAATCAGGTTCAGAATAATGACTTCAAACGCAGTCACCACCAGAAGAGAAGTGCAGCCCGGAAACCAAAACCTGATCAGGGCTCCCGGGCAAAGTGCTTCTGAATGGAAACAGACTGGGGTGGCACTCCCTCCTGTTTCTCTAGCCCTGTCCCTTGGGAATCCAATTGCACCGGTTATTGTGATCATATCTTGGAAAGATAAGACAGACTTTACACCATTGCAGTTATACTTGGCCCGCCGTGCTATGGAAAATGCAAGCTCCTTTCTGGGCTGAGATTTCAGTTTGTGGACAGATTGGTCAATGATTCCTTCGAGCTCCTGCTCCCACAAGGAGCATGGATGGTCTCACAGTCCTGGCATATGCCACCGCTGGTGAAGGATCATGATGAACAGGAGGTTGGGATGCCAGCTACATGTTTTAATCAATTCCAAGGAAGGCATCACAAATTGATGATCAAGGGGGTGTGGCATCAGCTGGCTGGTTCCCATCAGACGAGTTCCAGGACCTGAAAATATGAACACAGGGTCACAGTGAGAAATCGCTCTAAGGGAAGACAAACTAAAACTGCTCGCTATACAATCAGGTACCAGTTACATTCTCGCAGCCATCAAAATCAGACAAAATTCCTCTTGAAACTGTTCTCAAGGTCTCCAGTCAAAATGTAAACGTGCTGTTCACACTTTGATCACTGGCTGGGAGACACTTGCCCATTTCTGCTTGGCGTCTGCTCACCTTTATTGTGCCTTGGCTGTTCGCTGCTATTAGGACATTCGATTCCTGCTGGTTTAAAAAAAAGAGAGAAAGGTTTAACCCAACAGCCACACAACTGAATATAATACATTTGAGTTTGCTTGTACAGACAAAGCAATTCACAGACAAAAAAACAACACTCTACACAGGCTACAACATTTGGTCTCATCGATGACAATCCTATGATTGGGAATGTGTTTTCTTTCTGACACATCACAAGATAACTGGATTAAACAGCACAGACTTACCACTGCACTGGAACATATAAAAAGCTAAGCATTGTGCTGAAATTAAGTAGACACCTCAAGTTCTCTTTTTTTGGGGTTTGCTGGGGAGGGGCTAGAAACCTCTTTGGCTTTGGTCTTTATGTCATCACTGTCTACAGGAATAGTGCCAGAAGACTGGAGGATAACAAATGTTGGGATGCCAGCTACATGTTTCAATTAATTCCAAGGAAGATATCACCAAAGTGGGGATAGAGACAACTCTGGTAATTATAGACCAATTATAACCGAGCATTACTTCGGTTGTGGGTAAAGTTTTGGAAAGGATTATGATAGAGGGTTTGTAATCATCTAGGGAGGAATCAGTTAATTAGGGATAGTCAACACGGTTTCGTGAAGGGTTGGTCTTGCCTCACAGACCTTACTGAGTTCCAAACAAGTGGATGAGAGTAAAACAGTTGTTGTGGTGTTTCAGTAAGGCGTTTGATAAGCTTCCGCACAGTAGGCTATTGCACAAAATACAGAGCCATGAGATTGAGGATGATTTAGAGGTTTGGATCAGAAATTGGCTAGCTGAAAGAAGACAGAGGATGGTGGTTGATGGGAAACGTTCATCCTAGAGTTCAGTTCCTAGTGGGGCACCACAAAGATCTGTTTTTAGGGCCACTGCTGCTTGTCCTTTTTTATAAATGACCTATATGAGGGCATAGGAGGATGGGTTAGTAAATTTGAGGATGACACTAAAGTCAGTGGAGTTGTGGATAGTACAGGTTACAAAAAGGACATAGATAAGCTGCAGAGCTGGGCTGAGGGGGGCAAATGGAGTTTAATGTGGAAAAGTGTGAGGTGATTCACATCAGACGCAGCTACAGAAATAAAGAGTACTGGGCTAATGGCAAGATTATTGGTAGTGTAGATGAGCAGAGAGATTTCGGTGTCCATGTACATTGATCCTTGAAAGTTGCCACCCAGGTTGATAGGATTGTTAAGGCAGCATATGATGTGTTAGCTTTTATTAGTAAAGGGATTGAGTTTTGGAGCCATTAGGTCATGCTGCAGCTGTACAAAACTCTGGTGTGGCCACACTCGGAGTATTGCATATAGTTCGGATCACTGCATTATAGGAAGGATATGGAAGCTTTGAAAGGGTTCAGAGGAGATTTAGTAGGATGTTGCCTGGTATGGGCGGTGGGTCTTATGAGGAAAGGCTGAGGGACTTGAGGCTGTTTGCGTTAGAGAGATGATTGAGTGGTGACTTTATTGAGACATAAGATAATCTGAAGGTTTGATAGAGCGGGAAGTGCGAGCCTTTTTCCTCGAATGGTGATAGCTAGCACGAAGGGACATAGCTTTAAATTGAGGGGTGATAGATATAGGACAGATGTCAGGAGGTATGTTCTTTACTCAGAATAATTAGGGCATGGAACGAACTGCCTGCAACAATAGTAGACTTGACACGAAGGGCATTTAAATGGTTATTGGATAAACATATGGATGATAATGGAATAGTGTAGGATAAATAGGCTTCAGATTGATTCCACAGGTCAGTGCAACAGATGGCCGAAGGACCTGTACTGCGCTGTTATGTTCTAATCCCATGTGCTAGTAGTTAGGTACAGTATCCTCTCAAACTTTACAACCTTATGATGTACTGAAACACTTGGATTTAGCTCAGGAACAGGAAACAGTGAATAGTTGAAAAATGGTTACACTTCACATCAGAGGCTAACTGCCAGTGACCCAAGGGCCAAATCTAGGGCCACTGTTTTTTCTTTGTTTACATATGATATGTGAAAATGACCTGAATCATGCCCAAAGGACAGGAAGAGAAATGCCAAGATCCCACTGATATTCACTATGACATTTTCTTGACGTTCTGTATCTTTTAAAAATGGACAACCTTACTGGGCACAGAACTGCACTCCCAGAGGCTTCTGAACAACCTGCATTACATAGGCATTTTAACAAAAGGTGTCAGAAAAGACTTGAAGATGAGTTGTTTACCTCAATTCAGCTGTGGACAAAGGAGAAAGATGATCTATGGTGCAAAAATGAACACTAATGCTTTTACATTTACCTTTTCACCTCATAATAGAAACTCTGCTGGAGGAGGTAAAGCTACACAACTTAATGACCTCGAAGGTGACAGGGGATGCATTTTGGAAGGACTAAAATAGCAGCATTCTACACATTGAAAGGTAGGACCCATGAAAGAGCACAAGGGACAAGAGGAACGTTGCTGTATATGTCCATAGATCCTTGAAGATAACAGGACAGATACAATAAGGTGGCTAAGAAGGTATATAGTCCTATAGCACAGTCTATAAGAGTCCTACAGCACATAGACAAGCCCTTTGGCCCAAACTGGTCTATGCTGACCACATTAACCCCATTTCCATGCACATGGCCCATACCCTTCTAAATCTTCCCTATCCATCTGTCTAAATGCCATTTAAATGTTGTTAATGTACCCACTTCAACCACTTCCACTTGGCAGCTCATTCCATATGCGTGCCACCCTGTATTTTAAAAAAAAGGTTGCCCCTCATATTCCCTTTTATTCTTTCCCCTCTCACCTTAAACTGATGCCTGCTCGTCCTCCATTCCCGAACTTTGGGAAAAAGACCAAATACATTCACACTATCCACACCTCTCACGATCTTATGTACTTTTATAAGAATCCCCCATCAGTCTCCCATGCTCCAAAGAAAAAAAGTCCTAGCTTCTCTAACCTCTCCCTAACTCAGACCACTGATTCCTGGCAACATCCTTGTAAGATTCTTTGGCACTCTTTCCAGTTTAATAATATCCTTCCTATAAACAAGGCGACCAAAACTGAACACAATACAAGTGCAGCCTCATCAACGTCCTGTACAACCACAAGATAACTTCCCAACTTCTACACTCAATGCCCTGCCTGATGAAGACCAGTGTGCCAAAAGCCTTCTTCACCGCCCTGTCCACCTGTGACTCCGCTTTCAGAGAATCGTGCACCTGAACTCCAAGGTCTCTCCATTCCATAACACTCCTTAAGGCCCTACCATTCACCATGGAATATGGAATATTTAGTCATAGCATTGATAATAAGAGCAGTGATGATAATGGTGGAGTTGGATATAGCATTAGTTAGATTAGATTACTTTACAGTGTGGAAACAGGCCCTTCGGCCCAACAAGTCCACACCGACCCGCCCAAGCGTACCCACCCATACCCCTCCATTTACCCCTTACCTAACACTACGGGCAATTTAGCATGGCCAATTCACCTGACCTGCACATCTTTGGACTGTGGGAGGAAACCGGAGCACCCGGAGGAAACCCACGCAGACACGGGGAGAACGGGCAAACTCCACACAGTCAGTCGCCTGAGGCGGGAACTGAACCCGGGTCTCTGGTGCTGTGAGGCAGCAGTGCTAACCACTGTGCCACCGTGCCACCACAGGACTACTGCATACAGTTTTGGTCACCATATTATAAAGGAGGATATGACTGCACTAGAGGGTGTTGAAGACGTTCACGAGGATATTACCTGTGATGGCGCTATGAGCTATGAAGAGACCAGACAGGCTGGGGCAGTTTTTTGTTCAGAAGAGAAGGCTAAGGGGATCTGAGGTGTATGAAGTTCTGAACAGCACAGGCAGGGTAGGTAGGTAGAACAATTTCCCCATGAGCAGAGGGCAATAAAGCTAATGTGATGCCAAACAATATAATGCGATGACAGGATAGATGGCCAAAATACAGGGAGATATTGAAGTACATCTAAGAGGGGCAAAGGCCGGTGCAATGAAGAGGTTTGAGAAGGTAACTGCAAGGCGTCCAGCCTCCTGAAAACTTAAGCATTCGTGCTGAAACAGTTTAGCTCAGGTGGTGCAAGACACCAGAATGAACACCAACATCTGAGACAGTTGTGGCACTGGGGACATATATATAGGGAGGGGCGACCCCCTTGAGGGCTCTACAAATAAGACAGGATTTTTAAATCAAGGCATTGCACAAATTGGAACTCAGGAGGATCAATGAGCATAGGGTCATTGGTAAATGGAACTTGGTCAGTGCCAGTACAAGGTGCAGCAAGGTTTTGAGTTTACAGTTTACAGAAATTGAAACCAGGTGGTTTGCTTGGAGTCCTGAAGTAATAAGAATGCAGTGGAGAGATTCAACAGAAGAATGTCAGAATTGAGTGATATTACAGATGAGGAAATAGTCTCAGTAACAGAATGGATTCATTGACAGAGGCTTATTCATGCGTTATGCAAGGCTGTCAATAGTCTGACCTGCTCCCAGATGGCTGCTAGGGGCAGGAATGGCAGTATGAACTCAGAAATGGAGTTGGCTCTTGAAAACCAAATAGTGGCTTCAACCTTCCAGACATTGAGCTTGATAAAGTTTCTGCCCATCCATGAATGTCATACCAGCAACTGAGAGGTTTGCAGTGGTGTAGTGTTGATGCCATCAAACTACATATGAAAACCAACCAGTGGGGGGCAGTGTGTGGGTGAGTGGTAGGAGGGACATCGAAACATAGAAGATAGAAGGAGTAGGCCAGTTGACCCCTCCAGCCTGCCCTGCCATTCAATTCATGGCTGAACATCAAGCTCAACACCCTAAATCTTGCCACCCCCTCATATTCACTGATACGTTAGCAACAACAGCTCCATGTACCTCCTTCTTGAAAAAAAAAACAATGTTTTGGCCTGAATCATTTTGTGGTTGTGAATTCTACAGGCCCACCACTTTTTGGGTGAAGCAAGCTCACCTCATTTCTGCATTAAAAAGGTTTATTCCTTATCCTTTAACTATGACTCCTGGTTTTAGACACTTGCCATCATGAAGACAGACAGGATTCACCCAGTACCATTGGCGTAGTTAAAAGGGTTCCACTTCTAAGCAATGGTATGAATGCATTATCATCATTATATTCCAAATTCAAATTTAACAGCTGGTAAAACATTTAAAGTATATTTACACCGATAATTTGATGAATTCTATGGGATTAAATGTTGATGTTACAGAGGGGAAAGTGCTGGATGTCTTGAAACGCATAAAAGTGTGTTTAAAATCCCCAGAACCTGATCAGGTATACCTTAGAACTCTGTGGGAAGCTAGGGAAATGATTGAGTACAGGAGTTGGGAGGTCATGTTGCCGCTGTACAGGACATCGGTTAGGCGTGCAATTCTGGTCTCCTTCCTATCGGAATGATGTTGTGAAACGTGAAAGGATTCAGAAAAGGATTTACAAGGATGTTGCTAGAGTTGGAGGATTTGAGCTATAGGGAGAGGCTGAACAGGCTGTCTTCCTTGGAGCATTGGAGGCTGAGAGGTGACCTTATAGAGTTAGAGTTAGAAAAATGTTATTTTTTTCTTTAAACAGTGTAACTCAGGGACTTTCACTCACTCATATTTTTAACAGATTACAAGGCAAGATGAGCTTATTTGGGTGCTCTAGTTTTAATTAGCAGCGGGGTTCGACCTCCGCGTCATAACGCTGGATCAGTAGGGGAATTAAGGGTTAACATAGAAAAGTACAGCACAGAACATGATGGCCATGATGTTGTGCCAAGGATTAATCCTAATGTAAAAAATAAACTTAACCTATGCACCCCTCAACTCACTGCTATCCATGTGCATGTCCAGCAGTCGCTTAAGTGTCCTTAATGACTCTGCTTCCCCCACCACCACTGGCAACGCATTCCACGCATTCACAACTCTGTAAAGAACCTTCCTCTGACGTCCCCTCTATACCTTTCTCCTAATATCTTTAAACTATGACCCCTCATACCAGTCAATCCTGCCCTGGGGAAAAGTCTCTGGCTATTGACTATCTATCCCTCTCATTATCTTGTATACCTCCATCAGGTCACCTCTCTTCCTCCTCCTCTCCAGACAGAAAAGTCTGAGCTTAGTCAACCTCTCCTCATAAGGCAAGTCCTCCAAGTCCAGGCAGCATCCTGGTAAACCTTTGCACCCTCTCCAAAGCCTCGGTATCTTCCCTATAGTAGGGCGAACAGAACTGGACACAATATTCCAAGTGTGGTCTCACCAGGGACCTGAGAGCTGTAGCAAAGCCTTGCGGCTCTTAAACTTAATCCCCTGTTAATGAAAGCCAAAACACCATATGCTTTCTTAACAACCCTATCCACTTGGGTGGCAACTTTGAGGGATCTATGTACTTGAATACCAAGATCCCTCTGCTCCTCCACACTGCCAAGAATCCTGTCTTTAACCCTATCTTTAGCATTCGAGCTTGACCTTCCAAAATGGATCACTTCACATTTATCCAGGTTGAACTCCATTTGCCATTTCTCAGCCCAGTTCTGCTTCCTGTCTATGTCGCGCTGCAGCCTGCAATTGCCCTCGATACTATCGACGATCATCTGCAAATTTACTAACCCCTCAACCTCCTCATCCAAGTCATTTATAAAAACTACAAAGAACAGAGTGCTGTGGGACCCCACTCAACACTGATCTCAAGGCAGAATACTTTCCGTCTACAACCACTCTCTGCCTTCTGTCAGCCAACCAATTCTGAATCCAGGTATCCCTGTATCCCATACTTCCTGACTTTATGAATGAGTCTACCATGGGGAACCTTATCAAAAGCCTTGCTGAAGTACTTGGAAAGGACAAGAACGTGGCCATGTGGAATGTCCAATCAGGAGTGGCATGCTACCTGTCAGTGCTACGGTTTGACTTCAGCCTTGGGCAACTGTCTGTGTGTTCTCCCCATTTCTGCATGGGTTTCCACTGGTTGCTCCGGTTTCCTCCCACAGTTCAAAGATGTGCAGGTTAGATGGATTGGCAGTGTTACGTTGCCCATAGTGTCTAAGGATGCGCAAGCTAGTGGATTAGCCATGGGAAATGCAGGGTTATGGTGGTAGGGTTGGGGCGGCAGGGTCTCAGTGGATTCTCTTTGGAGACTCAACCAGCCAAACAGTCTCTATCTGCACTTCAACTTCCAAATAAGCAGCACTCTGAAAGTTCCTGTTTTCAAATAAACTTGTTTGACTATGACCTGTTGTGTGTGATTTCTGACTTTGTCCAACATCGGCACCTCCACTTCATAGCTTTACTAGACATTGGTAACTACATTTGGAATACTGCGTACAATTCCGGTCACGCTACTATAGGAAGGATGTTTTTGAACTGGAAAGAGTGCAAAGAGGATTTTACGGAGACTGGACTTTAAGTTATAAGTAAAGGCTGGATAGGCTGGAACTTTTTTCCTCAAGATCCTAGGAAGTTGAGGGATGGTTTTATAGAGGTTTATAAAATCATTATGGGCATAGATAGGGCGAATAGCTAAGGTCTTTCCCCCAGGTTTGGGAAATCCAAAACTGGAGGGCATAAGTTTGAGATAGGAGGGGAAAGATTTAAAAGAAACCTGAGGGGCATTTCATTCCCCCCACACAGAGGGCAGTGCAAATATGATCTGCCAGGGAAAGTAGCAGAGGTGAGTACATTACAAAATTTAAAAGACATTTGGAAAAGTACATGAATAGGAAAAGTTTAGAGGGATATGGGCCAAATGCAGGCAAATGGGATTAGTTCAATGTAGGAAACCTGGTCGGCATGAATGAATTGGGTTGAAGGGTCTGTTTCCATGCTGTACGAATATATGATTACCAATATGCTGGTATTATCAACTTACAACGTCTGGTTAACACCCTCAATACATCACTTACCCCATCCGGTAAAGCTCTCCAGCACACCGCACTGACAAATTCATTGCTGTCATCCTCCTTTTTCTCCTTGTCCAAGACACTTTTAACTGTGTCAAACTTGAAGGTGAGCAGTGTTTTTGAGAGCCCCTTATAGTAGAGGTAGAGAGAATTGTTTTCACTTCCTAGAATAAATGAGGCATCAGACATTAATGTTCAGATTTGAGCAATTTTTATTAAATCACAAAACATGGGCCGGGTGCTGGCAGGTGGGACTAGATTGAGTTGGGATATCTGGTCGGCATGGATGAGTTGGACCGAAGGGTCTGTTTCCATGTTGTATATCTCCATGACTCTATGACTCAACAATAACAATATGGCTCGCACTGTCCTTGGCATCTTTTAAATTATTTCTTAAAACCGCTCCTTCAACCAACATGACTCAACATGGGGAGTCAGTCACAGTCACAGAATCATAGAATACCAACAGTGTTGAAAGAGGCTATTCGGGCCATCGAGTCTGCACCAACTCTCTGAAGAGCCTCCTATCCACACCCAGCCCCCTATCTTTTCCCCATAACCCCTCATTTACCATGGCTACTCCACCTAGCCACACATCTTTGGACTGTGGGAGGAAACTGGAGTGCACACTGGAAACACACACTGACGTGGGGAGAATGTGCAAACCCCACACAGTCACCCGAAGATGCAATCGAACCACAGCCCCTCATGTTGACAGGAAGCCAAGCTAACCACTGAGCCACCATACCGCCCAGTTTTGTAGGGCCTGTACTCAGAAGTGGGTGTGTGTCAACACGTTCCCTCACTTATAATAAATGCAGATTCTCCTTAATTTAGATGTAGTAGAAAATATACGGCTACTCACCACAGGCAATGTAATCCCCATTGGATGCCAAACCCACAAAGTTCTTTTCGTTGATGTGACCCTTAAATGACCGTAAACAGTGCGGTCTGTTAACACTCCAGAGCTTCAACTGGCTGTCTGTAGATCTACAAACAAGCTGTCTGTCAGTGGATGCTGTCTATGAAGCCAAGGAACTATCCCTCAATCCCTGCTGTACATAATAATGCACACTGATGACTGCATGGGAGGGCAGGGAGGTGTACCACACTCATTGGAGAATTGAAACAGGGTAAATGGAGAATTTTTCTCATCAGAACAGTGTGCGCATGAGTGTGATGTGGGGAGGAAATGAAGGTTGTCAGGGTGATATAGCACAGAACAGGCCCTTCAGCCCACCCAATTTTACTGATCCCATTACCCTGCACTTGGTACATAGCTGACTATGCCCTGGCTTCTTAAGTGCTCATCCAGACGCTTATATAATGTTTCGAGAAAACCTGACTCAACCAGCCTCTCAGACAGTATGTTCCAGATTATGACCACCATCTGGGTGAAAACAAATGCTTTCTCAGATCTTCTCTGAATCACTTATTCCTCACCTTAAAATTATGCCCTCTGGACTTAGGCACGGGGAAAGAGATTCTCATGATCTATACTATACTTCTCTATTTTCTATATCTTAGTCAGATTCCAGCCCTCAGCCTTCTCTGCTCCAAGGGAAACAAACTCAGCCCAACCATTCTCTCCTTATAAAAGATAACACCCTGGTGAATCTCCTCTGAACCTTTCCTGTGCATCATGTCCCTCCAATAGTGTGGTGATCAGAACTGCACAAATCTGTGGCCCAACCAAACTTTGACAAAATTGGAACAAGACTCCATTGCTCCTATCTTCTACACCCCAGCTAATGAAGGTAAGCATCTCATATACCTTCTTCACCACCCTGTCCACCTGTGCTGACACCTTCAGGGGTCTGTGGACTTGTATCTCAGTATTCCCTAGGAACCTACCATTCATAGTGTATATCCTTCCCTAATTATACCTCCCAAAATTCATCAACTCATACTTATGAGGGTTAAATTTTATCTGCCATTGTTCTGCCAAATTTACCAGCTGATCAATATCAGACTGTAGCCTGAGATCATCCTCCTCACTCTCAACACCAATTTTCCGGTCATCTGCGAACTTAATTATACCTTGTGTTCACATTCAAATCGTTAAATGTACATAACAAATAGCAAGGGTTGCATCACCAAACCCTGTAGTACACTGTTGCCCAGGGGCATCCAATCACAAAAACAGCCTTCCGCCTGCAGTTTGCAAGCCAATTTTGCCAACTTGGAACCCTTGTGCTCGTGCCTTTTAGAACAGCCTTCCAGGATATTTAGTCACTCTTTCAAAAAGCTCAATTAAATTTGTCAGATAGCATCTCGCCTGAATAAATATGTGCTGACTACCCCTGATCAATTCCCAACTTTCCAAATGTCAATTAGTCCTTGACCCTCAAAACCTTTTTTCCCCATAATCTTCCGACCACTGATCAACTGGTCTGTCATTACCTGGCCTATCCCTGCTGCCCTTATTGAATAAAGGACCCACATTAGGTATCCTCCACTTTTCACTTCATTTGAGGCCAGTGAAGTATTAAATATCACTGCCACTGCCATGGCCCCAGCAATCTTCTTCCATTCCTCCCCTAGCAGCCTGGGATGCATTTCAACAGGTCCTGGAGACTTATGCATCTTTATGTCCATTAAAATTCTTAATACTTCCTCCTGACTAATCTCAATGTGTTCAGAAACTCACCACTCCAACTGAAATCTCCAGCTAAAAATCTTTCTCCTTTCTGAATACAGATAGGAAATATTCATTTGAGACCTTACTCGTGTCCTCTGGCCCCTAGAAGATAAAGTGTCTTTGGTCCCCATACTTTCTCGGGTAATCCTCTTGCTCTAAGTATACTTATAAAATGCCTTGGGGATTTCCTTAATTCTGTTTACCAAAGACATTTTGTTGCCCCTCTTCACTCTCCTAATGTTAAACATTCCCCGACACACATTATACTCCTGAAGGGCTTCCCCTGTTTTAAATGTACAGAGAGACAGAAAGACAGACAGAGATGGGACAATAGTGGGAGAACCAATCTGGGTCCCATTGGCCAGTGTGTAGAATCCAGGAAGATGCTGGAATCACTCACCCATGGACAGGTTCCCATTCAGGTATCTTATGGCGAAAAGGTGCCATGGTAGCGCCTACTGTGGCCCGGTTGATCAGAGCATCAAAAAGGGGCATGTGTGCCAATCCTTGTGTCACTGACAATTGCTGCTACCAGGAAAGGTGCAGACACACATTGGTTCATTCTGGATTTGAGGTGTGTTCAACCCATGGTTCCCATCAATTATAAACCATTATAACAATCACCCCAGCTCATCAAATCCTCTGTTCACTGCTCAGAGCAGTTATACTTTCAGGTCAATGACATAGTCTTCTTTCAATTGGGAGACAGCAATGCATTTACACACCACCAATAGCAAAGCAAAACAGAACTCACGCTGAAACTATTTCTTCTCCACTTACAAACTTGGCATAGGATACTGCCTTGCGATGTCCTTTAAACACCATGATAGGCTGTTTAGTGTTCCGCAGATCATAGTAGTGAACACAGTGATCTGTGAAAATAATAAACATTTCAGATCTTGAAAAAATGAAATACATTCAGTGTGGTGCAGTTAAAAATGGTATGACCTGGCAACCTGTTACACAACTAGCCTTCGGCCATTACTCAGACTTCTGTCACAAAGCCAAATCTGGATCCAACTTGCCAAATTACCTGGATCCTACCAACTATTACCTTCCTTATCAATTTCCCATATGGGAACTTGACAAAGGTCTTGCTGAAATCCATATAAACTACTTAAATGCCCCACCCTCGTCCAAACACCTGGTTACCTCCAAAATTTCTACCAAATTTGTCCTCTGACAAAGCCATGCTGACTATTCTTGATCAAAACATCGAAATGAAAATTTATTTCCTCCTTCATTATTTTCTCCAATAGCTTCCCTACCACTAACATGAGCCTATTGTTCCCTGGTCTATCTTTTCCACCCTTCTTGTCAAGTGGAACCACATTAGCTGTTCTCCAGTCCTCACCATTTGGATACAGAACTGGCTCAAAGGTAGTGGTGCAGGGTTGTTTTTCAGACTGAAGGCCCGTGAGTAGTGGAGTGCCACAAGGATCGGTGTTGAGTCCACTACCTTTCATCATTTATATAAATAATTTGGATGCGAGCATAAGAGGTATAGTTAGTAAGTTTGCAGATGACACCAAAATTGGAGGTGTAGTGGACAGCGAAGAAGGTTACCTCAGATTACAACGGGATCTTCACCAGATGGGCCAATGAGCTGAGAAGTGGCAGATGGATTTTAATTCAGATAAATGTGAGGTGCTGACTTTTAGGAAAGCAATTCTTATCAGGACTTATACACTTAGTGGTAAGGCCCTAGGGAGTGTTCCTGAACAAGGAGACCTCGGAGTGCAGGTTCATGGCTCCTTGAAAGTCGCAGAATAATGAAGAAGGCGTTTGGTATGCTTTCCTTTATCGGTCAGAGTATTGAGTACAGGAGTTGGGAGGTCATGTTGCGGCTGTACAGGACATTGGTTAGGCCACTGTTGGAATATTGTGTACAATTCTGGTCTCCTTCCTATCAGAAAGGTGTTTTGAAACTTAAAAGGGTTCAGAAATGATTTACAAGGATGTTGCCAAGGTTGGAGGATTTGAGCTACGGGGAGAGGTTTAATATGCAAGGGCTATTTTTCCCTGGAGCGCCAGAGACTGAGGGTGACCTTATAGAGGTTTATAAAGTCATGAGGGGCATGGATAGGATAAATAGACAAAGTCTTTTCCCTGGGATGGGGGAGTCCAGAACTAGAGGACATAGGTTTAAGGTGAGAGGGGAAAGATATAAAAGAGACCTAAGGGGCAACGTTTTCACACAGAGGGTGGTACGTGTGTAGAATGAGCTGCCAGAGGAAGTGGTGGAGGCTGGTACAATTGTAACATTTAAGAGGCTTTGGATGGGTATATGAATAGGAAGGGTTTGGAGGGGTATGGGCCGGGAGCTGGCAGGTGAGACTAGATTTGATTGGGATATCAGGTCGGCATGGACGGGTTGGACCGAAGGGTCTGTTTCTGTGCTGTACATCTCTATGACTCTAGCACCTCTCCTGTGGCCACAGACGATTTAAAAATGAGTTCGGGCCTTGTCTAGCTTCACCCGTCATTGCCCACAGCAACCTGGAATTCAATTCATCCAAACTGGAGGATTTGTCCAATTTTAAATCCACAAAGCCTCCAACACCATCTCAGTCCCTATATTAAACAGTTCAAGAACTTCACGATCCATGTTCTCAAATTTTGTCAAGAGAAATGTAAAGTATTCATTTAAAACTCTAGCAATGGAGTCTAATTCCACACTCAGATTCCCCATATAGGTCCTACCTCTTTCGCAGGTAATTCTCTTTTCCTTGTGATTCTCCCTTATCTCACTGTTTTCTCATTGCTGCTGTTACTCTCCTAACTACTTTTCTGAGCTCCTCTCAGCACTTTCTAGACTCCTCTCACTTTGAATCAGCTACACATCTGTCTTTTTATTCAGTCCTGAATATTCCTAGACATTCATGGTTCTTTGGGCTTGTTGCTCCGAAAGCCAATATGTTGTACCTCTACTCACCCCAGTACCTTCTTGAATGTCTCCCACTGTTCCACTGTAGATTTACCCTGAAGTAGTGGTTCCCAGTCTACTTTGGCCAGATCCTGCTTTATTTTAATTAAATCTGCCTTAACCCAATCCAACTACCTTTTCTCCTTCTCCATAACAAACTTTCAAGGTATGCAAGCTTCTAGAGAATTTGCTCAAGATAGAATTCAAGGTTACATGGAAAAAGGGGACATGATTGAGATGTATAAAGCTAAGATGACACATAGATAGGGTACACAGGAAGAAACTTTGCCCCTGGATGGAGGGATAAAAAAAAAACAAGGCCATTGATTTAAGGTAAGTGGCAGAGGTTCAGAGGGAATGTGAGGAAACACGTTTTCACCCAGAGGGTGGTGGGAATCTGGAACTCACTGCCTATTAGGATGGGAGAGGCAGAAACCCATTGTAGTATTGAGATGTGCACTTGTGATGCCAAGGCTAAGTGTTTCAAAACGCGATTAGAATAGTTGAATGGTTATTTTCGACTGAGACAGAGACGATAGCTGAAGGGCCTTTATCAGTGCTGTAAATCTCTATGACTGTAACTACCTCTCTCATAGTTGTCCACTCACCCTGTCCTCTAGGTGTTGTTGACTGCCTGTCTTAGTTGACTTCTTGCCTGTTCCTCTAGACGTCACAGGTTGCCTGTCTCCTAATATATACACATCCTGAGTCCTCCCCATGTCTCCTCCTAACGTATACACATATACCAGATTGTAGAATTGAAAACGGTCAATTTTTCCATCACATTCTGCAGTGTTAAACTAAATACAATTTTATTTACCAAAAATACCCGAAGTCATAAGTTTGACCAGAGCCTTCTCTTGTGAACGATTACATTAAGTTCAGCTTACAAAATGCAAGAGCGCCCAGGACACTAGGCCCCACAAAGTGGCCGTTTGACCAAATGTTGGGCTATGGAACCCACAAATCTGAAAGGAATAGGTACACTATTCAAAGGCACAAGTGGTTATCTGCTAGCCAGAGTTGGCAAATTTAGAGTTTCAACAAGAGAAGACCAGAAATGATTGCTCGCTCAATCCTGTAGATGAGAAAGTCTGATCTGGTGATATCTTCACTGCTCAATAATCAATTTAAAACTCTGCGACTGCTGGTGGCTTCCCAATCACCACGTTATAAGGCCAAATCTGACTGAACATTGGTATGTTCAAGAAGCATCATTTGTTAAGACTTATAATGTTAGTGCCCATACTGTTGCTACACCTTAGAACTGCTGGGATCACTTTTGTACTGTATAGCTCCAGAAAGATGAACAATGTTATAAGATGCACAGCAGAAATTCACAAAGACCCTTTCAACAACGCCTTCCAAATCCACAATCTCTACCATCTATAAGGACCCGAGCATCAGAAACATGGGAACTACATCTCCCCTTTGGACCCCTCCAGGCCACTCCCTATTCTGTCTCAGAAATACACCACAATTCCTTTACTGTCATGGGACTGAAATCCTGGAACATCCTTGCTAACATCATTGAGGTTGTCCCTACACCCGAAGTTCAAGAAGCGCTCAGCACAACCTTTGAAGGTAATCCTGGATGGGCAATAAATGCTGGCTGGAGTCAATAATGCCCACCTAACGAACAAATAAAAATAAAACTCCCTAATTTATAGTAAAGATAGGGGAGTCAAATTGCCAGGAAACTGAAGAGGTCAGTCACTGAACCCTACCACATTCTAAAAGCAAGAAGCAAACAGAGGACAACCTGTGCCTAGCTATCACTCCAATGCAGAATAAAAATAAGATGTCTTTTCATATTTCAAGCTTGATGTCGAGGGTAGACACTCACACTTCTCCTCTGGAAGTCCATGTTTGGACCAAGTCCAAATGAAGGCAGGGACTAAGTGGTCTTAGTGGAATCCACACCAAGCATCGAAGAGCACGTTACTGCTTTTCAAATGCTGCTTATGGCACTGTCAACAACTCTTTCCAACTCTTCACCGATGATCAAGAGGGGTAGGGTTGGATTTGTTCTACTTTGTGTACACAGGATATACCTTGGCAATTTCCCATTTTATGGAGTAGATGCCTATGGTTCGCTGGCTGTAAGGCAAGTTCAGTACAATTGCACTATGAAAAGGAACATGCCAGAAATTATCTGGACCACAAATAGCTGACTATCTTGGTGTGTTCTTATTCTCCCTCCACCCTTCAACCCTGAGTAAGTTGTCTGTTGAACAGAAGATCAATTCTTAATATCAAAAGCTTGGCTCACACTACACGTGCTTTGATCGCAGACATCATGGTCATTCCTACCACCCAGTCATAACAACAATAGAACAGGTCATGATCAGGACAGCATGTCTCCCAGCAGTTTACTGTCTAACGTTCTGGACTGATCTGGCAACAATTCACCAGTCACAATACGAAACGAGAGTTC
Source organism: Chiloscyllium plagiosum (assembly GCF_004010195.1). NCBI lineage: Eukaryota > Metazoa > Chordata > Chondrichthyes > Orectolobiformes > Hemiscylliidae > Chiloscyllium > Chiloscyllium plagiosum. The sequence goes on along the minus strand of NC_057720.1, from coordinate 93,137,856 downwards.
GAAGGGACTGCAATGACCATCAGAATGAGGCGGTTTCTCGGTCTCGAGCCCTAACTGAACTGTTGTGACTAATTGCACATTTAGAACAATAGGGGTTGCTGGTGGTATTGACAGTGCTGAAAGGGAAACACATTTTGCCAAAGCTTTTTCTTTTGCAAACATGAGAACTCATCAAGAATATCAATTTAAGGGGAAAAGTTGTACAGTATAAATGTCAATTTTACCCTTAAATTGGTTTTCTTGCACATTGTCTTGAGCCCAAGACAAAAATCTGTAACAAAACCCGCCTTTCTTTCCAGCAATACACATTTAAAACGGTTGGCACTTTTGTGATTCCAAATCACCACCCCCATGCCAAGGGAACATTCTGCACCAGTGATAACCATGTTCAGGTGAACTTGAGAGGATCAGGAGGGGATTAGCTGAAATTACCTGCACAGCCAAAGGCCAGATGGTACCTGGAGCTGGGGCTGAACTTAACACAGCAAACATTTGCTTTTGCTTCAATGCTTGCCACAGAATTGTCAAGATTTGTAGACCACAACTTCACTGAAATCAAAAAAACAGGGTTAATAAGAAACATCAAATAACTAGGAACATGTTAATCAGGTCAAAGCCCTCCGCTGGGACCATGTGAATGGAGACATTCCCCCAGTTATGAACTCAAGCAGCTTGACTGAATCTGTTCACAACTGGATTTCACAGGTCACAATGGATTCACTTTTCCTTTTGAACAAGCTTTCATCTTTTAATTCTGCTTTCCTTCCACCTGTCAGCGATCGAGGGTCTATGGGTACCCAGGCACTTCCCGATCAGAGGAGTCATGCATGCAAGTCACACAGACGGTGGTACGGGTATGGAATGAGCTGCCAGAGGAAGTGGTGGAGGCTGGTACAATTGCAACATTTAAGAGGCATCTGGATGGGTATATGAATAGGAAGGGTTTGGAGGGATATGGGCTGGGGGGCTGGCAGGTGGGACTAGCTTGGGTTGTGATATCTAGTCGGCATGGACGGGTTGGACCGAAGGGTCTGTTTCCATGCTGTACATCTCTATGACTCTAAGTGGTCAGAAATCTGCATCTCAAACCAATCTCCAATCTCTGGGTCACTGCACACAAGAGCCGAATGCCATCCTATCCAGTTGAAGTCACTAACTGCTCATCAACAACATTAACCTAGGCCCAGAGAAGTACTGAACCCAACTGGAGTGGTTACTGTTCTGTAAATTCCCACTTGCTTAATCCATGTTGGTGGATCCATTGTTCTGACTTACAGTTGGCAGGCAACATTTTTTGGTAGCTGATCCAATAAATCTTGACAATCCAACTTGAACAATAGGTTTAAGCAAAATTTTGGGAAGATTAGTTCAAATCACTGGTCATTAAATTACCTTTAGCATCATCAGAACCTGAAGCCAGGAGTTTGGGATCCATCAGATTAAAATCTACACTCCAACATCGTTTCTCATGTTCCTGTAGTGAAAATACACAACAGCTGTTTAAAAGCAAGCTCTCAGCAAGTAATATTGCTTTGACATCATACAGATCAACAGGGAGGGTAAGTCACAAGCCTCACCCATGCAGAAGCATTTCACTTGATCGTTTATGCGGCTGTTACCTGCCAGCATTTAGTAACAGGAAAATAAACCCCTGCAGCAGGGGTTAAACAAAATGTAAGAACTGAGGCATAGAGCACAATTACATGTTACAGTGTGAACAGAAGTATGATGCTGAGAGGTTAGCACACTTGTAACATTTGCTTATAGAAACCCCCCAAGTATGTAAAACAGGGAATGAAATTAACTAGTATTTCAACAGGCTCGTTAAATTACTTGCTAAACATAACTCGCTCATTTTGTTTTTGAGAAGACTTGTAGCTCAGGTTGAGGCTCTGGATGTAGGTTTGCTCGCTGAGCTGGAACTTTCATTTCCGGACGTTTCGTCACCCTACCAGGTAACATCTTTATTGGGCCTCTGGGTGAAGTACTGTTGATGATTCCTGCTTTCTATTTATATGTTTGGGTTTCTGTGGGTCAGTGATGTCATTTCCTATGGACAACAGGAATGACCACAGGAAATGACATCATCCACAGTGCTTTTCCCCGGAGGCCCAATGAAGATGTTACCTAGTAGGGTGACAAAATGTCTGGAAATAAACCTTCCAGCTCAGCGAGCAAACCAACATCCATAAGCCAAGTGAATAAATTACAAAGATTTTCATTAATGTTGATAGTTTATCCAAAACAGAATGATTCCAGGCACAAACATGCACATGAGATTGCAATAACTTATAGAACTTGGACTCCAAGATATTGAGCTGGGACAGACACAACGGAGAGCTGTGTATATATTTTGATCCAGGTACCAGTCACGCTCTTGGGTCTGGTCTTAGTTTAGAATTGTTTAGGGGTCAGGACAAAAGGTGCGACTGTGAAGTAAGGGGACCAGAAACAGAAACTCGCAGATGAGATTGCGGAATCTCGAACTTCGCCTATGGCCAACCAGTACCTGGCATGGGCTTCTGGTACGGCTGAGAACAGAAATTAAGAGCAACAAACAGTCACACAAGGCCTTGAGTCTGTACCACTATTTAGTAAGATCACAGTTGACCTTCTAAAACTTTAGACCAGAAAATCAGAATGTAGAATCAACATGATTGGAAGTAAGAACTGGTGGAAGTGTTTTAACGCCCTCTAGTGCTGGTCAGGACAAACATTAGAAAAGTAAAGTAAGGAGCATGTCACGAGTAATGCAATAATCATGCAGGCTAATCTTGTTGTCTGGGGAAAGGAAATTATCAAAAGGACCGAGGAATACAAGTTGATGAAATGCATTCAGAGCAAAATGTCAATAAACCAACCATTTATGCAATAAAACAGGACAATATCATAACAATAAATAATCATATCATGGGAAGAGTAATCATAATGTACTTAAAAATGAAACTGAAGCAATATATATTTAAGCATCAATCTATTTAATTTAAAGAAAGTCCGTTCCAAGAAGTACGACGGGCAAGTTGGCCGAGGTAGGTTGGGAATTTAGATGGAGATATAATGGTAAATAATAACAATGGCAAATATGGGTTTGAGCTATCAGGATAGGCTGAGTTGGCTGGGGCTTTTTTCTCTGGGGCGTTGAGGCTGAGGGTAACCTTATTGAGGTTTATATCACAAGGAGCATGGATAGGCTGAATAGCCAATGTCTGTTTCCTAAGGTGGGGGAGTCCAAAACTAGACAACCAAAGGTTTAAGGTGAGGGGAAAGACTTTAAAATAATCCAAGAGGTAACTTCTTCATGCAGAGTGTGGTGATTGTATGGAATGAGCTGCCAGAGAAAGTGGAGGAGGTGGGTAGAATTACAATATTTAAAAGGCATCTGGATGGTATATAAATAGGAAGAATTTAGAGGGATATGGTTGGCATAAATGAGTTGGACTAAAGGTTCTGTTTCCACGCTGAATGACTGTGACTATGACTTATTGAAATTATTCAGAACTATGAACAAATATTGTGTTGTGCTGATTGTTATGAAAAACAATCTGGCTTACTCAGGTGTTTTAGGAATGAAATCTGCTAATATACCCAGTCAGCGCGACATATGACTCCAGAACTAACACACTGTGTGTTAACAGCCCTCTGATATGGCCCATTATGCCAGCTCCAAGGGCAACTTGGGACTGGCAAAAAATGCCATTCTTACCAGTAACACTTATATTTCATTAAAAAAAATGAAGGGAAATAATTCAACATCAGGCAGGTAGACTGCCAGCCCCAATGACTGGTGAGCAGAATCACAAAATGTCCTTTTTCTTGTTCCTAACAGCAAAGCACAAACCATGCATGTCCAATTAGTGCTTTGAAATTCTAAACTTAATGACCTATTGGAGATGCAATTCCATAACTGGACAGCAGTTGACAACAGTTGCTTACCCATCAAGTGCACAACCCTTTTTGAAAGGATTCTGGTTTCAGTTTAGTGACGTCTCATAGTCTAAGAGGAAGCGACTCTCTTCACAAGGTAGATCATCGTTAGTCTTATCGGTGACACCCATCTACATTGCATCAGTAACGAAGAGCTCATATTAATGATTCATGTGAGGGGTACTGAAGCATGCGTGGCCATGTTAATGAGTGCAGCTGTCCGAGTTCTATTGGTGTGGATGAGGACGAGCTCAGAAATTATCAAGACCCAGTAGAAATTACTGTACCTGGTAGACTTTAGATCTCTGCCCTGTGAATCCATCCCACAGAATGACTGTCCCTTCATAGTCACTGCTTGCTAACAGGTTCTTGTGGTAACTGCTCCAGCTGATACAGCTGTAATCAAATCAGCAGAACATCATTAACAGCTTCCCACTAAAGAATTCCTTCACAACAGACTTCAAATGTTGCAGACCAATATCTGGCTGATCCCAAACCGAGGAGCAAGAGGCCGTTCGGATCCATGTTCGTTTACTCAGTTAGAACAGCAGGGCTGTGGGAATCTCAGCAGGGTGACAAGAGAAAGAGATACAAGGGTGATAATAAATGAAAGAACAGTAAAATGTAGACAAAGTAATCAAGGACAAGAGGTAAATAGGGTCATAGTATAAACTACAAGAAATATTGATACGTTGAATAAGTGGGGAAAAAGCCTTTTTGGGCCTTTTTCAAAGGGGTTGAAATATAAGTGAAGGGAAGTCTCCCTGCAACTACACAGAGTTCTGGTGAGACGACATCTGGAATACTAAGCACAGTTTTGTTTCCCTCATTTAAAAGAATTTTCATTCCATCAGAGGCAGTTTAAAAAAGGTTCACTAGCATTAGTGGGCAGCATGGTGGCACAGTAGTTAGCACTGCTGCCTCACAGCGCCAGAGACCCGGGTTCAAGTCCCACCTCAGGCGACTGTCTGTGTGGAGTTTACACATTCTCCCCGTATCTGCGTGGGTTTCCTCCGGGTGCTCTGGTTTCCTCCCACAGTCCAAAAATGTGCAGGTTAGGTGAATTGGCCATTCTAAATTGCCCGTAGTGTTAGGTGATTGGGTAAATGTAGGGGAAAGGGTCTGGGTGGGTTGCGCTTCGGTGGGTCGGTGTGGAATCGTTGGGCCGAAGGGCCTGTTTCCACACTAAGTAATCTAATCTAATGATCCTTTGTACAGCGAAACTGTCTTGTGAGCAAAGGTTAAGAGGTTGGGACTGTACTCACTGGAGTTTAGAAGAACGAGAGGTGACCTCATTGAAACAGGATTTTTAAGGAGTTTTACAGGGTAAACGCCGTAAAGGCTGCTTCCCCTCATGGGAGACTCTACCATCAAAGGGCATAGTCTCAGAATGAAGCGGCTCCAATTTAAGGACTGAGGATGAGGAGGAATTTCTTATCTCAGAAGGATAAGTATCTTTGGGACTCCCTGCCTCAGACAGCTGAGCAGGCAGAGTCCTCATGTACATTTAAGGCTGAAATAGATAGATTCTTGATCAGTGGGGGCATCAAGGATTATGGAGAAAGGGCAGGTAAGTGGGTAAGGGGAAGGTTGGATCTGACATGATCCTATTGAATGGCGGAGCAGGGTCAAGAGGCCAAGCAGTTTACTCCTGTTTCCATCTCTAATGGTCTTATTGGATTGTCGCTGATCTGTACTCTTGCCTTTGTTCCAAATTCCACCATAACTTTGCCAACCACTTATTGACCTTGTCGCATAGAACATAGAAAAGTACAGCACAGAACTGGCCCTTTGGCCCATGATGTTGTGCTAAGATTTAATTCTAATGTAAAATATAATAACTTAACTTACGCACCCCCCAACTCACTGCTATCCATGTGCATGTCCAGCAGTCGCTTAAATGTCCCCAATGACTCTGCTTCCACCATCACCGCTGGCAACGCATTCCATGCATTCACAACTCTCTGCGTAAAGAACCGATCTCTGACATCTCCTCTATACCTTTCTCCTAATATCTTCAAACTATGACCCCTCATACCAGTCAATCCTGCCCTGGGGAAAAGTCTCTGGCTATTGATTCTATCTATTCCGTTCATTATCTGGTATACCTTGATCGGGTCTCCTCTCTTACCCCTTCTCTCCAGAGAGAAAAGTCCAAGCTTATTCAACCTTTCTTCATAAGACAAGGCCTCCAGTCCAGGCAGCATCCTGGTAAACCCCCTTTGCACCCTCTCCAAAGCCTCTGTCTTTCTTATAGTAGGGCAACCAGAACTGGACACAATATTCCAAGTGTGGCCTCACTGGGGACTTGCAGAGCTGCAGCAAAACCTCACAGCTCTTAAACTCGACCCCCTGTTAATGAAAGCCAAAACACCATATGCTTTCTTAACAACCTATCCACTTGGGTGGCAACTTTGAGGGATCTATGTACTTGCACACCCAGATCCCTCTGTTCCTCCACACAGCCAAGAAAATCCTGTCTTTAATCACATACTCAGCATTCGAGTTTGACCTTCCAAAATGCATCACACACATTTATCCAGACTGAACTCCATCTGCCATTTCTCAGCCCAGCTCTGCATCCTGTCTATGTCGTGCTACAGCCTGCAATAGTCCTCGACACTATTGATGGCACCTCCAACCTTTGTGTGACCTGCAAATTTACTAACCCACCCCTCAACCTCCTCATCCAAGTAATTTATAAAAACTACAAAGAGCAGAGGCCCAAGAACACCACTCAACACTGATCTCCAGGCAGAATACTTTCCATCGACAACCACTCTGTCAGCCAACCAATTCTGAAACCAGACAGCCAAATCTCCTTGTATCCCATACTTCCTGACTTTATGAATGAGCCTACCATGGGGAACCTTATCAAATGCCTTGCTGAAGTTCATATACGCCACATCCACTGCTCGACCTTCATCGGCATGTCTTGTCACCTCCTCAAAGAACTCAATAAGGTTTGTGAGGCATGACAAATAGTCATAAATCCTATCCCTCAGAATTCTTTCCAAAACCACAGACCACAGACGTAAGACTGACTGGTCTGTAATTGCCAAGGATTTCTCTATTACCCTTCTTGAAAAGAGGAACATTCGCCTCCTTCCAATCCTCCGGTACGACTCCTGTGGAGAGTAAGGAGGCAAAGATCCTCGCCAGCGGCTTAGCAACCTCCTTTCTCACTTCCCGGAGCATCCTAGGGTAAATCTGGTCTGGCCCTGGGGACTTATCAATCTTAATGTTTTCCAAAATTTCCAGCACATTAACTTCATCAATCTTCATCTGGTCAAGACTGTATCCCAGCTCAATTTTCATTCACAATAAGGTCCCTTTCCTTGGTGAGAACTGAAGCAAAAAACTCATTTAGGGCTTCCCCTATCTGCGCAGACTCCATGCAAAAGTTTCCTCCGCTATCCCTGATCGGCCCTACCTTCTCTCTGATTTATTCCTCACGTATGAGTAAAATGCCTTTGGGTTCTCCCTAATCCTTGTTGCCAAGCCTTTTTCGTGCCCCCTCCTGGCTCTTCTCAGTCCATTTCTGAGCTCCTTTCTAGCAAGCCTGTAATTCGCTAAAGCTGTGCTAAATCCTTGTTTCCTCCACCTTATGTAAGCTGCCTTCCTCCTTTTGATGAGAAGGCCCTCTGTTCTTGTCATCCAAGGTTCCTTAATCTTACCCCTTCTTATCTGTCTCAGAGGAACAAATTTGTGCATCACTCGCAGTTTATTCGCCCAGCTGACGGGCAACAACTGCTCCTTAAATAGTCTCCACACGTCTGCTGTGCCCTTTCTGTGGAACAATTGCTCCCAGTCTGTACTTCCCAACTCCTGTCTGATAGCGTCACAATTTCCTTTTCCCCAATTAAATATCTTCCCTTGGTAACTGCTCCTTTCCCTCTCCATGGCTATGGTAAATGTGAGGCAGCTGTGATCACTGTCACCTAAGTGTTCTCCCAACGCGAGATCTGACACTGTCCTGGCTCATTGCCGAGCACCAAATCCAAAATGGCCTCCCCCCTCATCGGTCTGTCTACATACTAAATAAGGAAACTATCCTGAACAAACCTGACAAAAATGGCTCCATCCAAATCATCTGCACTTAGGAGGTTCCAGTCGATATTGGGAAAGTTGAAATCACCCATATCAACAACCCTGCTACATCTACATTTTTCCAGAATCTGCCTGCCTATTGAGATCGTCAATCTCTCTACTGCTATTAGGTGGTCTGCAGAAAACTCCCAATGCGGTGGCTGTCCCTAACTTCCACCCATACTGACTCAGCAGGCAAACCTTCCTCATCAACCTTTGTTTCTGTAGCTGTGATGCACTGTCTGATTAGCAATGCTACTCCCCCTCCTCTTTTTTCACTGTCCCTGTTCTTTTTAAACATTCTAAACCCTGGAGGGATTTTATTTTGGGGGGGAGGGGGGTGTGGGGAAGAGAGAGAATGGCCAGCAGCCACACCCCAGGAGAGACAAGGGTACAGCCAGAGATAAGGCCCCAGGGAAGGCCAGACATCTACATCTCCTAATGCGAGCCTTTACCAGTCTGATACAACACAGGGTTACATTCAGTAGAATCTGAGAGATTGGAAAGCTGTTTACAGTGGTGTTTGACAGAACTCAAGACGACATTCCCTGCTGCTCATATGTTAATGAATACAACAAAATAGGGTATGATTAAGAAGTTTGCAGTTACTAAAATTTGATGGTGTGGAACCAGACAATTGCAAGGACAGATCAGCTGGGCAAAAAAACTGTTAAGGAAATTCAATCCAGAGAATTAAAATGTCATGCGGGAGGCATGTGAATAAATGATATGGCTTGAGAACTGCAGAGGAACACTGGGACCTCAGTGTATATCGACAGATCTCTGAAGGCAGCAGGACACGTCGAGAAGGCTAACAGGATATTTGGATGCTATGCTTTAGCTAATAAAGGAAAATGTTGAAGGTTATTGTGGAACTGTATAAAACACAAGTTAAAACCACAGTTAAAAGAATGGCTTATAGTTCAGGTCATTATCCTAGACACAGGATGCGATCACACCGAATACAACAGTTGAGAGCCCCTACTGTGTGCAAACAGGCCCTTCGGCCCAACAAGTCCACACTGGCCCTCTGAAGAGTAACCCACCCAGACCCATTCCCATACCCTATTGTCCTACATTTACCCCTGTCTAATGCACCTAATCTACAAATCCCTGACACTATGGGAAATTTAGCATGGCCAATTCACCTGAGCTGCACATCTTTGGATTGAGCGCTTTTATTTGTATTTAATCCTGTGCTGCATCTGCCCTGAGAGGGTTTAGAACATAGAACAATACGGCACAGAACAGGCCCTTCGGCCCACGATGTTGTGCCGAACATTTGCCCTAGCTTAAGCACCCATCCATGTACCTATCCAATTGCCGCTTAAAGGTCACCAAAGATTCTGACTAGATTATGGATTAGACAGAGTATTGAAGGGGGAAGAGGCACTTCAAAATGAGCAAGGGACAATTCATTTGACGGCATCATAACATGTATTGGAAATGGTGGAGCATCTGCTAAATAGTGGGGGGAGGGAGGTGTTGAAGAAGTGGAGGATGCCTTGAATCATAACCTATGACCCCAACTTTATTTTGAGATTCTTTGCTTATTTGGTTTGTGTTTCTCACTTTCCTCATTTCCTTTCCTCTCTGTTCAAATGGTAGCTACCCTGCCAGTCACATCTTTTCTTCATACTTCTTTTGATTAATTATCCCATTACCACTTAAGTTAGTCTTCTCCTATATCACATATTTTCTCTTTGTCTCTGCTTCACCTTTCCCCTGCTGGCCAGCTTGAATCTATAGCCATTTCAAACTTTGTTCACATGACAGGTCATAGACCTGCAAAGATAACTATTGTTCTCTCTCCACAGGTGCCGTCAGACCTGTTGAGTACTTCCAGTTTTTATTTCAGATTTGTAGCAGCCAAAGTATTTCACCTTTGAAATTAGAGTCACAGAGTCCTACAGCACAGAGACAGGCTCTTTGGCCAAACTGGTCTATGCTGACCCAAACATCCATCCACGCTAACCCTATTTCCCTGCACTTGGCCCATGGCCTTCTCAACCTTTCCTGTCCACATATTTGTCCAAATGCCTTTTAAATATTGTTAATGTAGCCGCCTCAACCACTTCCGCTGGTAGCTCAATACGTATGTGTAAACCATTTGCCCCCCCCGGTTCCCTTTTGTTCTTTCCCCTCCAACCTTACACTGATGTCCTTCAGTCTTCAATTCCTCCACCCTGGAAAAAGACAGTGTATTCACTCTTTCTGTGCCTCTCATGATCTTAAACACTTCTGAAGATCCCCCCTCAGTCTCCTACGCCCTTTAAAAATAAAGTCCTAGCTTGTCCAACCTCTCCCTATAACTCAGACCCTGGAATCCTGGCAACATCCTTGTACATTTCCTCTGCACTCTTTCTTGTTTAATAACATCCTTCCTATAGCAAGGATCCCAAAACTGAACACACTACTCCAAGTATGGCCTCACCAACGTCCTAGACAACTGCAACATAACTTCCCAACTTCTATACACAATGCACTGACTGATGAAGTCCAGTGTGCCAAAAGCCTTCTTCACCGCCCTGTCTACCTGTGACTCCGCTTTCAGAGAACCATACACCTGAACTCAAAGGTCCCTCTGCTCCACTACACTCCTTAAGGCCTTCCCATTCACCATGAAACTCCTGCCTTGATTTGACTTTCCAAAATGCAAGAGCTCACACTTATCTATTATTGAAAGTGCTAACCTGATTTTGGAGTTGCAAGTCATTTCGTTGATTGGGTAGTGAATGTCCACAGCATCCTGGATCACGGTTCCATACTCAAACACTTTGATCCGCTTTGTCACACCAGCGATAGCAAAGAAGTCACAATCTCTGTCAAATTCAATGCTGCAAGGGAAAAGCACCTGCGTCAGAACAAAGTTGCGCTTAGTGATGAGCGGCAGGGACCAGGCAGGCTCACTGAAACATGCATCTACACTGCACTTTAAGGTAGGACAATGTCTGGGGTACTCCACAGCAGCACTTTTGCAGCTGAATTCAATATCGGGCTGAGAATGGCAAAGGGAAGAAGATTTCCTTTTCTATGGAGCAATATGGAGCCAGACGGGCTTCTATGATAATGATGATAGTTGCCATGGTCACCTGAGACAAATTTAATATGATAAGATTTATTAATTGTCATGGGATTTGAACCCATGTCCCAACACATTTACTTCTGGATTAGGAGCTCAGGGACATTTCCATTATTACCTCATGGGGAGAAAGGCTTCCTTAGCAGGGAAATTTTAGAACCTTGAGACATGTCATCTGAAAGCACAGCCACCAAACACAAATAAAACCAGAAAATATACAAGAGATTAGAACTGGCAGAGCAGGGGGGCTTCAGTACTGGAAGATATATATGCAACTAGCATGAAACATTTAAATTTGATGCATGCGCAATTTAGGAATCAAATGTAGCGGAATGCATTGTGATGGATGAACAAGACCTGGTCTGACTTAATGACAGTCAGAAGTTAAATGATATAAAGAGGGTAAGCCTGGTGTCGGCTGGCCAGGAATGCCCTGGAATGATTAAGCCAAAAGATAAACAAGGGTTGCAGCAACAGACAGCTTAGTCAAGGGCATCACATCACTCAATGTGATGCAATGTAGATGAAAAGAGGCATCTTAGTGATGATATCAAAATGTAGTCAGACACTCATCTCAATTAAACATAGCATTCAGTTTGCAAACAATGTTGTTCAGCCTTGACAGCAACTAAATAAAGAAACAAAAGCAGTGGCTCGGAATTAGTGCTTGTGGAAGGAATGAAAAACAATGCAGAGTCATTCCAATTACTGGAAAGATTTTGTGTTCAACTAGTACTCGATGTCAGAGAAATGGTTTGAGAACTTGGAGATGGGTGAGAAATTGAGAGAGTTAAGACACAGCAGAGTGTCCTTAGTACATATATAAAGTAACATTGGTGGAAGGTGTGAAATTTACACATACTTTAATTTCACTTATTTGAGAGCTTGGATTTTTGCATTTAAACTAGTGGTACATAGGCTGTGACAAAGAGGTTTCAGATGTTTCTGTAGACTTGGTAATTTATTGCAAAATAGTAATTCGATTCCAACCTCGGGTGACTGTCTATGTGGAGTTTGCACATTCTCCGCGTGTCTGTGCGGGTTTCCTCCGGGTGCTCCAGTTTCCTCCCACAATCCAAAGATGTGTAAGTTAGGTGAATGAGCCATGCTAAATTGCCCACAGTGCTCAGGGATGTGCATTAGTCAGGGATAAATATACGATGGGAGAATGGGTCAGGGTGGGGAGTTATTCTTTGGAGGATCGGTGTGGACTTGTTGGGCCGAAGGGCCTGTTTCCATACTGTAGGGATTCTAACTCTAATTCTAAAATGTAATGAAAAATTTCAAAGCAAAGAGTTGCCTATTTAACATGGTGATGAGAGAAACTACTTCTCTCAGAGTAGTCAATCTACGGAATTTCTCACAGAGCACTGTCAAGCCTATTAAGTATATTCAAGGCCAAGGCAGACAAATTCTATCATCACGAAGGAAACCAAGAGTTATGGGGATTAAGAAAAGTGCGGATGAGAATCACATAAGCCATGATTTCACTGAATGGCAGAGCAGACTTGCTGGGGCTGAATTGCCTCCTCCTGCCCATTCGTCACATGGTTTCCTGCAAAGCGCTCTAAAGAAAATGATTTTAGTTTATATTGGAGGGATTTTACCAATGAACAAGGTACATTAGGCTCCTGTTTGGAAGGAGAAAGTGAGAACTGCAGATGCTGAACTATCACAGTTGGAGAGTGTGCTGCTGGAAAAGCACGGCTGGTCAGGCAGCATCCAAGGAGCAGGAGAATTGACGTTCAGGCATTCCTGATGAAGAGTTTATGCCTGAAATGTCGATTTTCCTGCTGTTCATTTGCTACCTGACCGGCTGTGCTTTTCCAGCATGACACTCTTCGACTCCTGTTTGGAAGGTCAGAAACTGATTTTTTTAATTGATTAGATAATGGAAAAGTATATTCTTTAAGTTTCACCTTGGGCAGTTCTGAGCTGAAATTGGGATGAGTAATTGTTAAAAATGACTTGGTACAAAGTTCCAGACCAGAAATGTCTGGTTAAAACCCTGGAGGTGTTATTGAAGCTGAAAAAGCCTGGGCTTAGTTATATCTCAGTTATATTATAAAGCCAGAGGCTACTAAAATTTTCACAATTTCGAATTTAAACCAGCTAAGGCAAACCCAATGTGGGATAAAAAGGGCATTTGCTCTGGCATGAGTCCTGTAATGGGATGCTGTTGGGATTGATAAAGTTGCATTTTTACTGTGTTTTGAAAGATGTAAATATATCATATGTAAATACTTTGGCTATTGTATCTTCATTTCTTTTGCATATAATCTTCATTTTGTTCTAAAACCTGAATCTGCAAAATTGCGTGCCTGTGTCTCAGTGAAAGATCACTGTGTACGATCTATCAAGTCAGATTTCAGGCTAATATCAGGCAGGATTATAACACTGATTTGGGATGATGCCCTTGAAGGACCCCAGATAGAATGATACAAGAGCAGGAATAGAAGCCATTGCAGGTAATTCTCTGACCATAATGAGATGGATAGGAATGAATGCAGGTGAAAGCTGATTTCCCCCACTCCTCTATTAAAAAGCTACCTGACGAAGGAGCAGCACTCCGAAAGCTTGTACTTCCAAATAAACCTGTTGGGACTATAACCTGGTATTGCGTAATTTTTAATTCTATTTAAAGAAAGCTTGACAATAGTGGAGAGGATGCTGTGGTCAATCATGAACTTTCGGATCTGTAACCAAGCGGAATGGGCAGTGACTACATCCTGCCATGTGCAGCCACTGCAATCACTAACTTCAGATACCATGAGGATTCCCAGGAATCAACATATCCCAGACACAATACATTATTCCTGAAGATTCCTGAAGAAGGGCTTATGCCCGAAACGTCGATTCTCCTGCTCCTTGGATGCTGCCTGACCTGCTGCGCTTTTCCAGCAACACATTTCAGCACAATACATTATTCCCCTCCCCAGAGGGGACTCAGGATCCCAGCTGGAAACAACGGGACCCAACGACACCATCTCACCTGGAAACAATACTTGAGCCGTTGTACAAATCATTGGCATATGAGAGCGTGGCCAGAGGCCTCACAGAGCTGTACCGTGTAAACTTGGAAAGGCACTCCTGAAATTCCTCCAGTTGATTTACTGATCTTGTTTCATCTGCAGTGGGTAATGGAATGAGTTAGTTCAATTCCTGCATTGACCGTTGTGAGATGCAATTGTACTGAGTTACCCAAGGGTACGTTAGTAGCCTGATCCCAGTTGAAATCCTCCTGCTCCACCTAAGCAGCTAATCAAAGCACAGAACTGAAATAGCAGCTCTAGAAACATCTAGATAACTCCATTATGTAACAGAAGAAATACCAGTGACTACAACGGGATAATGGCAGATGAGAATTCTCCTTTACCAACATAACCATTGACATTATCCAATAAATTCACTTGTAACAAGTCAAAAATCACTTCTACAATCAACATCCTAGTGCTAAGCAAAGTTTACTTATTCCTTGGGATGTGAACATCACTGGCTGGACCAGTGTTTACTGCCCAGTCCTAGTTGTCCCTGAGAAGGTGATGATGAGCCAGCTGTTTGAATGCTGCAGTCCATATCGTGTAAGGACATACACAGTTTCAGGATATAAACCCCGTTACAGTGAATGTATGGTGATATATTTCCAAGACAGAATAGGATGCAACTTGTGAGCTTCCATGTATCTTCTGCCCTTGTCCTTCTCGGTGATAAAAGAGATTGTGGGCTTGGACGGTGCTGTCAAAGCCTTGGTGATATACAATAATGCATCTTGTAGATGATTCACACTGCTGCTACTGAGCAGTGGTAGCGGAGGCAGTGAATGTTGAAAATCTTGGATGGTGTCAGGCATTCATACTGTCATTGGAGCTGCATCGATTCAGACAAATGGAATATATTCTACGAACTCCTGACCTGTGCACTGAAGATGGGGGACAGCTTCAGAGGAATTAGAGGGCAATACTCAATGCAGAGTTACCAAATTCGAACCTGTAGCCACAGTATTTATATGGACTCAGAGTCAGAGAGTCATACAGAGAGTCACGGAAACAGACCCTCTGTCCAACCAGTCCACGCCGAATATAATCTCAAACTAAACTAGGCCCATCCGCCTGCTCCTGGTCCATATCCCTCAAAACCTTTCATTTTCATGTATTTATCCAAATTTCTTTTAAATGCTATAATTGTACCCATATCCACACTTCCTCAGGAATTTCATTCCACATGCGAACCACCCTCTGTGTAAAAACAAAATTCCCGTCTTTTTCAAAACTTTCTCCTCGCACCTTAAAAGTGTGCCCCCTAGTTTTGAAATCCCCCATCCTCAGAAAAAGACAAGCACCATTAAATCCATATATACTGTTCATAAGTTTATAAACTTCCATGGTTGATTAGATTCAGTTTCTGGTCTGTCCACAAAATGCTGATGGGGGAGGTGCAATTCAGTAATGGTAATGCCATTATCAGTCAAGAGAAATCGTTAATGTTTTCTTGTTGGAGATAGTCACAGCCTAGCACTTGTTTGGCACGTTAAACAAAACAGCATTCAGCATTCAAATAGAAATCCAATGCTACGAAAGAGTTAATTGTATATCAAAGGCATAAAGGAAGTTTGTTTTTACCTGACAAGCGAGATAACCTGGTTGAGAAATAGCACTGCTCAAGATCTTCAAAGTGAGCAGTTAATCGCTTGCGCCGAGAGGCCAATGTGTTGTTGTACCAGGTTTGCCTTTTTCCCTGCAAACATAATAGGTTGATTCAAAAAGTAGACACTGGAATTATAACATACAGGTCAACATGTTATTCTGCTGATCCAGCCACTCCATTGTGTACCCTGCATTCAACTAACCTTCCCAAACACATTCACTATGTGACAGAGGGGAAATCCAAACAGTTTGCAATAAGAAGCTCCTTAAACAGTGGAACTGTCCCAAAGTGCTTTACAGCAGCCACCATTGAACAACATGTCACAATTCACATGTGAAGTCAAGGTGACCTGACACTTAGTGCAAGAGATAGGTTTTAAGAAGCATTATGAAAGGGGTAGACACACACAGAATCAAAGAATGGTTCTAGCACAAGAGGCCATTCATCCCTCAAGCCCATAATAGTCGTCTCCAAAAACAATTCAGCTCTCCTACTTCGTTGCATAGAAAAGAATAGACTAGAAATGAACAAAATAGAACTTAATCCCTACAGTGTGGAGACAGGCCATTTGGCCCAACAAGTCCACACTGACCCTCTGAAGAGTATCCCACCTAGACCCATTCCCCTACCCCATTAATTTACATTTCCCCTGACTAGTGCCCCAAACCTATAGATCCCTGAACACTGGGCAATTTAGCATGCCAATTCACCTGACCTGCACATCTTTGGATTGTGGGAGGAAACCGGTACACCCGGAGGAAATCCAAGCAGACACTGGGAGAATGTGCAAACTCCACGCAGACAGTCGCCCAAGACTGGAATTGAACCTCGGGTCCCTGGCATATAAGGCAGCAGTGCTAACCACTGAACCATCTTGCTGCCCATTCTTGATTGTATATTCTATCTAATAAAAACAGCCAGAAAAAAACCCTCTGACCCACTGTGCCAGTGTTTATGCATTACTCTTTTGTTCTTTCATCTAAATCCAGCTCCCTTCTCCCTTACATGCTTGTCAGATTTCCCCTTTAAACATCAATTTTCTTCACCACCACTCCTTGTGGAAACAGGTTCCACACTCTCTCTGTTCTCCAGATAAAAACTTTTCTTCTGAATTTCCTGTTGGATCTCTTGGGTGACATCTTTTCACGTGAGTGCTCTGAAGAGGTCTTACTTAAAATATCTCATCTAGAAATATAGCACCTGCAGCAATGCATCGCTCCCTTGGTACTGTGATGGAATGCCAGCCTGAACTTTTGTGCTCATGCCTTGCAGCCGACTTGAAACCTGAAGCTTGTAACGTGAAGGTGATGAGGCTACCAACTGCCACAGCGGACACTGGTCTTCTGGGTCCTTGACCTTTCCATCAAAGGGGATGGCTTATCATTTGATTGTGAATAACACAATCAAATCTTGTTCACACTGTCCACTGAAGTTCATCGTTGACACAGTCATCTCTTATGCTTTCTACAGCCTCTCTAATACCTTTACATCCTTCCGAAAGTGAAGGATGAATGGAGTATGTGACCTTCAACTTGTTAGGTTTAGTCATTAGCCGGTGATCTGGTTGCCATGGAGACCAGAGGAGCATGGCAAACCCTAGTACAATCCAAGTGTCAGATACACACCCAAAAACAAAGGCAGATACAGCTAGTCTTCTTTTGTGCAGACCTACAGAGTCTAATAGCGACAGACAGAGCAACAGACATGGGGGGAGGGAATAGACAGAGGGTGGGACAGACAGCAATGCTGCTCAATCAAGATGGCAGGAAGCTATCACAGAGTAGAATGGGGAGAATGTACTCTCCATTTGTAGAGACAGCTGTGATCAGAAGCACTCAGCAATGTGATTTCTGAAAGTACTCTGCAAAATCTAACAAGTATAACAAGGAGAAGACTATGTTCCAATGCCAAGAGGGAATTGTGACTTTAAAAATGAGACAAGTTCTGCTGGGAGATCAGCACAATGAACTAACGTGGTATGGATAATTGGGCTGTGAAAAGGTCCCAAGATGGGGATGGATTGAAGCCATCAAGGGGTTTAAAAACAAGGATGGAATTTGGAGAGAACCTAAATGGAGTGACCACTCATGAGTCAAGGCAGACTCCAGAGAGGTGGGACCATAATCTCAAATGACAATCCAGTGCAGGAGACGAGCAAGTGGGACACTATCAGAAGTGATTCTTTTGAGTGTGATCATTAACCAAGGTCTACCAATCAGTTTTCGGGTGGAAGTAAACATTCCCATGAGAATTTCTCTACAGTAACATAAACTGAACGTAACATCCAACCTGTAGACCACTCATGGTACTGCAACAGTTCAATAGTCCAAACATTCTGATCATTCAGTAATATTCCCCCAAGCAACTTGCAGCAGCACTCCCTGTGGAGTTAACTCCTGGATTGTAACTTCATCAAAACATTATTACTGTTCATTCAGAATATACAAATATAGAACGCCCCCATCCCCAGCTCACCTGCGAACTTCCACTAAAGCCGGGAGGCTGGGAATATTCTGTAGAATCTATAATGCTGAACAAGACAGAATATAAACAATTATGGTCAGCAGCTGATACAGTTGCATTGTATTCATTTATCATAGAACACAGTTCTATTTAAAGACAGAACACTGCAATGCCCAGTTATAAAGGCAGTGTCTTTTGGTTTTAATGGATTTTTAATTTTGGGCTGAAATATTAAAAAAAAATAAAAACTAAGGATTGCAGGAAGATTTACTCCAGTTGTTCAATGCAAGGAACCTAACATTGATGTTAATTACAGTTTACCGAGGTACCAGTGCAAACCAGTAGTAGAAAGTTCACAGATGAGATGCAGCCAAGCGCTGTGAACACATGGAGATTCAGCTGAAAATAAGTGGTTGACCAGTGGCCCCAGTTATCAATGTGAAGGCCTTTTGACTGCCAGCAACGGGAAATTGGTTCTTACATAACTCAAAGCATGGGGCTGTGAACAACTCATGAAGAAGTTATGAGATATTCAAACACTGAGAAATGGTCATTGTTCTCTGGAGTAAAAAACACATTAAGCTTGAAGAAAATAATTAAGTCAAAAACTATTTATAAGTGTGAATCAGTAAGCCCGTGCCTCTTGCAAAGTGAAAGGATTGCTAGAAGGAAGTTTGAGAATCTGATCAGGACAAGAATCACCTCAGCAAATCCTGTGAACAGAAACCGCCAAACTGCTTCCCCAATCTTTCGCTTAACTCAGATAGGCAAGAGGTGACTGAGGGACAGACGAAGCTGTTACCTGTAGCTTGAACCTATTTGTTTATAATGAGTACTAATTCTTGTCAAGTACAGAAACCTGATCTGTGCTTCCTGTCAACCTGGGTCAAAAAGGCAGGCAGAGTAGTTATTAGTTAAAAACACAAATGTCACAACCCAAACAGAGCCCATAGATCCAGGACATGTTCTATAAAGTTAGAATGAGACTGGGATTAGTCATTAAAGGGGAGATGCAAAGAGAATAGAATTAGACTAGCACTGAGTGGGATATTAATGGTCGAAGACGGTTGAAATAACAGAAATGAAACTTGGCTGTACCTAAACCACAAAGGGGCTGATTTTGGAACAGGGTCCACTTATGCAATTGAGAGGATTTAAGCTAATTTAGCAGCGAGAGAGAAGTAGGCGGTTATATCAGATAGGAATACCAAGTTGCACAATGCTGGGGAGACAGGCAGCACAAGCAAGAAAAAGTAAATTACGTAGATTCGCAAAGTTTAAGAATAGGGTTAATGTGCATGCATGTGACTGCACAGAGTGCTTTAGGAAAGATTGCTAAGATACCAACACACATGTGGAAATATGACATTGCAGCTCTGAGAGACCTGTTGCACTGAAGTTCAGGACTAGGTGATAACATTTATGCACACAGGATGGAGACAGTAAGGACTAGATATTCTGGAAGTCTGAGTCAACAGATGTGAGGCTGGAAAAGCACAGCAAGCTCCTCGGATGCTGTCCGAACTGCCCACTTCCCCAGCTGATCAAGATCACGGTACAACTTCTATTAACCTTCTTCACAGTCCACGACACATGCTAATTTAGTTTCATCGGCAAACTTATCAATCATGCTTTGGACATTCTCATCCAAATCATTGATATAGATAACAAATAGTACCCCAACACCGACCCGAGGCACTCCAGTAGTCACAGGCTTCCAGTCCGATAAGCATCCTTCCACTATTACCTGCTGCTTCCTACCATCAGGCCAATTGGGTATTTAATTTTCCAGTTCCCCCTTGATGCCAATCAATCTAACCTTGCAGAGCAGCCTAGCATGTGAAACCTTATCAAAGGCCTTACTGAAAGCAACATAAGACTACACCTACCGCCCATCTGCCCTAAGGCAATTTTTAAAATCCAATCTAACAATGACGCCCATATTTCACTACCTCCAATTTGTGAACCAGCCTTTTGACAAAATACTACACAAAGAAAATTCAATTAGGTTAGTCAAACAATCTGCCTTGTGCAAGTCCATGCTGGCTCTCCTCAATTGATTCAAAACTCTCAAAAGCGCTGGTTGGAATTTTCTTCCCTCGATTGTTCTGATTTTCTGAAAATTTGCCCACCATCAATATTAAAGTGACTAGTCTGTCGTAATGAGGAACGGCCTCACAACCTTTCTTGAACAAGGCAGCCACATGTGCCACTATCCAATCCACCTGTTTCTTGGAAAGGTTGGAAGATAATCGCAAGCCCTTGCCACTTCATTTAGCAACATTTTAAAGTTCACCACCCAAATCGGGTGGCTTAACCACTAATCATATCCATTGCTTTTTAAAAGGACGTACCCGTAGATTTTCACACCTCGACCTTTTTTGTATTCATTTGTGGGATTTGGGCGTCACTGGTTGGCCAGCACTGATAGCCCATCCCTAGTTGCCCTTAAGGTGGTGGTGGCGAGCTGCCGTCTTGAATCGCTGCAGCCCACTTGTTGTGGGTTCACTCAATGCCATTAGGGAGGAAATTCCAGGATTTTGACCCAATGACTGAGAAGGAACGGCAGTATATTTCCAAGTCAGAGTGTTGAGTGGCTTGGAGGGGAAGTTGCAGGTGGTGGTGTTCCCAAGTCGTGCATTTCGAAGGGGCTGCCTAAGGATCTTTGGTGAACTTCTGCAGTGCATCTTGTAGATAATACACACTGCTGTTACTAAGCGTCGGTGGTGGAGGGATTGAATATTTGTAGATGTGGTGCTTTGTCCTGGATGGTACCAAGCTTCTTGAGTATTGTTGGAGCTGCACCCACCCAGGCAAATGAGGGGTATTCCATCACATTCTTGCCTTATGCCTTGTGGATGGCTGATAGACTGTGGGGTGTCAGGTGGTGAGTTAATCGCTGCAGTGACTCTAGTCTCTGACCTGCTCTTGTACACTGTGTTTATGTGGTGAGTCCAGTTGAGTTTCTGGTCAATGGTAACCCCAAGGTTGTTGACACTGAGGGATTCAGTGATGGTAATACTGTTGAATGGCAAGAGGCAGTGGTTAGTGTCTCTTATTGGCAATGGTCATTGTCTGGCATTTGTGTGGTGTGAATATTACTTGCCACTTGTTGGCCCAAGACTGGATACTGTCCAGATCTTGTTACATTTGAGCACAGACTGTTTCAGTTTGAGGAGTAGCGAATGGTGCTGAACACTGTGCAGTCACCATCGAACATCCCCATGACAGAGAGAATGTCATTGATGAAACAGCTGGATTGTTGGGCCTCGGGCACTACCCTGAGGGACTCCTGCAGAAATGTCCTGGAGCTGAGGTGACTGACCCTCCACAACCATCTTCCCTTGGGTCAGGTATGATTCTAACCAGCAGACTGTTTGCCCCGACACCCATTGATTCCACTTTCGCCAGGGCTCCTTGATGCTATACTTAGACAAATGCAGCCTTGATGTTAAGGGCTGTCACTCTCACCACCCCTCTGAAATTCAGCTCTTTTGTGCATGTTTGAACCAAGGCGGTTATGAGATCAGGAGCTGAGTAACACCGGCGAAACCCAAACTGGACGTCAATAAGCTGAGTGGTTGATGCTTGATGACCCCTTCCATGACCTTACCGATTATGGAGATTAGACTTATTGGGTGGTAATTTGCTGGGTTAGATTTGTCTTGGTTTTTGAGTACAGAACATACCTGGACACTTTTCCGCAATGCCAGTGTTGTAACTACTAGGTTGACTAGGGGAGCCGCAAGTTCTGGAGCACACGTCTTCAGTATAATTGCCGGAAATGTTATCAGGGCCCATTGCCTTTGCAGTATCCAGTGCCTCCAGCTGTTCCTTGATATCACGTGGAGTGAATTGAATTGGGTGGAGACTGGTATCTATGACGCTGGAGACCACTGGAGGAGCCCAAGCTGGATCATCCACTCAGCACTTACGACTGAAGGTTGCTGCGAATGCTTCAACCTTATCAAATGCTTCTGCAGCTGGCAGATTAGTAAGGACAAGGTATTCCTCTTGTTGGTTCCTTCACAGTCGAGCAGTTATATCCTTTAGGACCCGGCCAGCCTGTTCAGATCCACACTGAAATCCCCCACCAGAGTACATTTTGCGTCCTTGACACTCTTAGTGCTTCCTCCAAGTGTCGTTCAACATGGAAGATCACTGATTCATCAGCTGAAGGAGGACAGGGCGTGGTAACCAGTAAGAGGTTTCCTTGCCCATGTTTAACCTGAAGCCAGGAGACTTCATGGGGTCCAGAGTTGATGTCAAGGACTCTCAGAGCAACTCCCTCCTGACTGCATACACTGTGCCAGCACCTTTGCTGGGTTTGTCCTGCCAGTGGGACAGAACATATCCAGGGATGGCAACGGTGGTATCTGGGGTGTTGTCTGTAAGGTATGATTCCGTAAGAATGATTACGTCACGCTGTTGCTTAACTAGTCTGTGAGACAGCACTCTCAATTTTGGCACTAGTTCGCAGATGTTGGTAAGGAGGACTCTGCATGGTCGACAGGGCTGATTGTGTTTTTGCTGTTGTCTTTTCCAGTTCCAAGGTCGATGCTTGAAAGTGTACTCCTTTACCTTGTTACTTATTCCAAAGTGCATTTCACTCATCCTGAAAGGGAGGTAGAGGTAGGAACCATCAGCATTTTAGCAGGGTGTAGACAAACACGAAGCACTGTAGCATACAGGGTTACAACCAACTGCAGGACAATGGCACTCGAGTAAATAGGTGCTTTATGACTGGCATGGACACAATGGGCTAGGGGGCTTATTTTTGTGCTGTCAAGCTATGTCCCTCGAAGGTAACATGGAATTTGGAACAAAAACAGATTAGCCTGGTATTGCAGGGTTGAGACATAAATGGCCCAATTCTGCTAGTTTCTTTTGTCACTGCTTCAAAGGGGCTGCTCCTTCGAAAAGATTGTTTGAACTGGATAATGTTGCAGGTGACAGTCACTGACAAACATTAGTCTAATCTTTTCCTGCTGATCTGCGACAATCCAGTTTGCAGAATTTGTTTCAAGTCATTTTCCTTGTTTCAAGAACGGAAAATCCATGCTATGGATCAGAGAGGACAACATCCTGAACAGTGCTCTCCACCAAATCTCCACAGCATCTAGCTGTAAACAAACGGTACAACTCAAAATCCCCACATCCTCCACTTGCTCCTCAGCAGAGTTGTCCATTCAATCCCCACAGGCCCAAAACCTGGGAGTGTCCTGGTTACTCCATGATCAATTTACATCATCTATGCACACACCACAGCAGCAAACACAGGCTACATCATAAGAGATTCCATCACATTTGAGCTTCATCAAAACGGAAGGAAACAGCTAAGGAAATTAGATTTATTTGCTGAGAAAGATGCAGTGAGTCGAGAACATTTTTCATGATTTCAGGTTTAACAATTTGACAAAATTAATTCAAATTTTTGAGTGTTATGAAGGGTTAGAAAACAGTTTACAAATGAAATGGAAAAAGTCAGCAGTAAGCATGGAAGGCAGGGCATCATATCAACATAAAAGAATGCTGAATTAATGCCCTACCAGTTAAGATTTTAAAAGCACAGCATATTTAAGAACAAGTGATAATTAGGCAGGTTTCTGTAAAAAGTGTGGGAAATGGGGCGAATAGGTGGGAAATGGGTTGTTGGGATCGTGAAACAATATAAAGTGTAGTGTGGTGGGGTAGCTTCTCTAAACTTACCCATTGTTCCCATAAACTTTTACCCCTAATCAGTGACACATCTATCCTGGGAAAAATACTCATTATTCATTCTACCCAGGCATCTCAATTTTAAAACCCAATAGGTCACTCCTCTTTTTTGATGATATGGAGGTGCTGGTGTTGGACTGGGGTGGACTAGGTTAAGAATCACAACACCAGGTTATACTCCAACAGGTTTATTTGGAAGCATCATCTTTCGGAGCGCTGCTCCTTCATCAGGTAGCTGTGGAGCAGGACCATTAGACACAGGATTTATAGCAAAAGATCACATTATCATGCTTATAATTAAAGTGATATATTGAACAAACCTAGATTGCTGTTAAGTCTTCCATTTTTAGAATAGACTGCAGGTTTTAGTTCATTAATATGTAAATTCTAGAACCTCTTTCAAATCACATTCGAGACAACTTAAGGTTTTATTAAAAGAAGTGACAGCTCAGAATGCTGTTCTTTTAACAAGGTTATTCTGCCCTTAGGCAGAGGTGTCAAAATGTCTGAATTGGCAACTTTAATAACAGCTAACAGATACTGCCTAAGTCAACAATCAGAAAAGGCTTTCAGGTTTTGTTTTAAAACACTTGCACAATGAAAGGAAAGTGGCCAGTTCGGGTTTTTTTCCCCCGAGTTTTGGGTTAGATTTTAGCTGGGGACCCAAAGAAACAGCTCCATGCTGATCCTCTCTCTCTCTCTAACATCTTTCTCCTATAAGAACCTGTGTTTGAGTCTACCTTTTTGCCAAGCGGTGCATTTATGGGACGTTGCACCAAATCCGAACACCTCTTTGTTAAGTTGCGTTTTTGTGTCAGTATGGTTTTCAAATAGTTATGTTATTCTAAATTTGGTTTTCTTTTGTTCGTGTGTAAATAAATTCTGTTTGGTTTAAAACAGAGTGGTTTGACCAACTGTGTTGCTCCCGGAATATCTGCTTAAAACAACTAGAAAAGTTAGGTTCTGGACTACCTTGTTAAAATGATTTGAGGGGGTCTGGCCTGGTCCACAACACTGTGTGCGGGTCGCCACACTTTCCAGGAACAATGTGGCTGCACCAGAAGGGATGCAGAGAAGATTCACCAGGATGTTGCCTGAGATGGATCATTTTATCTAAAAAGAGAAGGTGGATAAGCTTGGGTTGTTTTCTTTTGAGTTGAGGGAGGACCTGGTTGAGGTATGGGAGATGATGTGGGGCATGGACAGGGTGAACAGAAAACAACTGTTCCCCTTTAAGAGTCAATAACATTGAGTGCCTGGCAGGATACTGTTCCATGTAAGGTTGAGGGAAGATTCAACTGGCTGAGAAACTGATTGTAGCTACTGGGAAATATTTAAAGAAATCAGTCCTCCTATGTTTTCTGAAACTGGCAATCTATTCTTAAGTACCAGTTGCTGATCGAAATACACTGAGAAGGTTGGTGACCAACCTGTTCGAAGGAGATGGCGCTTCAAACTGTGGCACAGTGCTATCCAGGTTCGGCACATGAGTCGATTCACTGACAGGAGAATACAGACCAGCCGTCTCATTAAACATCAGTCCCTGGAAGACAGCCGCATGTTAGTACTGAATACTATAGCCTTTTCTAATTTAAGTGACTGAATGATGGCGTCACTCCAGACACACTACTTTGTCTACTCAATATCTCAGTTCACACCACTAGCCTAACACACACTAGAACTGGACAGGTCAGTACACAAAAGATTATGAAAAACAAGTGTTTGAGAATCGAGAAGTAAACAATTCTTAATCTCCCTCTTAATTCATTCTCATGCTTCCTGAAGAAATCCCATCAGAAAACTCATTTGGTTGAAGGAAAATAATGTTTAACTCACTTGATGAGCTAAGACTGGGTCTCCATGTGGGACCTCTGTATACAAATGGACCGGGACAATCAGATTGGAAGCAGACCTCAAGAATATAAATTCGTGAAAGGTCTACAAATTATGTTGAGAGCAGATTGTGGCAGAGCCCACAGTGACTGCTCACCCATGGAATAAAAAGGACAATAGTAACATGGATGCAGAATTAGTTGACTGGCAGCAAAAAGAAAAGTGGTTAATTGATGCTTCTTAGACTGGAGAAAGGTCCTGCAGTACTTGACTGAATAATTTTGTCCAGAATTACTGTTTCCAGAAACTTGCCCATCATCACAGTGGAAACTCCATAGCTTGTAGTTTCTAGGCTTATGTTTGGCCCTTTTTTTGAACAAAGGCATGACATCTGCAATTCTTCCATTCCCTGGCATCCTCACTGAATCAAAGTAAACTAAAATTATTGCCTGTCCCTCTGCAATTTCCACAGTCACTTCCTTTAGTAGCCTTCAATCCATCTGATCTGATTCTGGTATCTTATCAATTTAAGTATAAGACAACCTATTCAATAGTTCATCAATTTTAAATGCTTCCAGTGGATTAATTACTCCCCCCGCCCCTCCCTCCCTGCCCACCACCTTCACTTACTTCCTTGGTTCAGAAAGATGCCAAGTATTCACTTAATAACTCAGGCTTGCCCTCTGCCTCCCTGAACCCTGCCTGGCCAGTTTTATTTGAGCTCTTTGATGCCATTTTAGGTCAATGCTGCCTTCATGTCAAGGATAGTCACTCTCACTGCACCTCAGGAGTTCAGTTCTTCTGGCCACAATCGATTCAAAGCTTGTAACCGCAGAATAGACTCATAGAATCTCTATAGTGCAGATAGAGGCCATTCAGTTCATTGAGTGTGCACCGACTCTCTGAAGAACATTCCAGCCCTCTACATTCTCCCCGTAACACCACACTTACCACAGCTAACCCACCTAGCTTACAAAAACTGGACACTGCAGGATAATTTAACATAGCCAATTCACCTGATCTGCACGCCTTTGGACTGTGGGAGGAAACCCATGCAGGATACAGGGAGAAAGTGCAAGCTTCACGCAGTCACCTAAGGCTGGAATCAAACCCAGGCCACTGGCACTGTGAGACAACAGTGCTCATCACTGAGCCACCAAACCACCATGTCAGGGGCGGAATGGGTTTGCTGGAACACAAACATATCATAGTGAGTAAATATTGTTTAATAATCCTGCTAATGACACCTTCAATCTTTATGGCTTTACAACAGGAAACATTATTTGACAAATCGATTTGAGTTTCATGATAATATAACTTGGAGTGGATAAAGAGGAACCAGTAGACTAGTAAACTTGGATTACCAAAGCTCATTTGATAAGGTGCTGTGCAAAAGGAGTTGGGTATATAATATATCAACAGGAGCCAACAGACAGCAATCAAACAGCAGGATAATAAGGGAGGATCTGACTAATGCAGTGGAACTAAGATCGGTACTGAGGCCTCAGCTATATACAATCTACATTAATAACTTAGACATTGAAAAAGAGGAACAAAGTTTGCTGACAATGCAAAGCTAAGCGTGAATGTAAGCTGCAAATATGTTGCAAAGAGAAAGGCTGATGAAAGAGAGAATATGTTCTGTCTAACTACAGTAGGTTCAATTCTGAGTGAAGGCACACCACCTGACCAGCATGAACTAGGTTGCACTTTTTCAATAAAGACCTTAATAAATGTCTTCAATCAATAATTAACGTTACAAACCTCCACTCGCTTAATGTCTTCTTCAAGAACATTCAGCTCTTTCTGTAACTGGTCCAGTTGCTAGGAAAGGAAGTCAGAGATGTTAATGTTTGAAAGAAATCCTTCGAACGAAGTTTCCCTGAAAGGTGCTGTTCCACACCTGCAGTCACAATGTAGTAAACAGCTAAACTGGACACAGTGAGAACCCACAATAAGCAAGGCACATTTATGCTTCCTGCTCTTTTTGCATTAGTGGCAATGGAAACCTGAGAGATTGGGCCTGAGTTTAACCTCTCATCAAAAAAGGAGACTCCTTCCATTGCTGGGAGCATCTACCTGTATTTTGTACTGAACAGATTGTACAATGGGATTTGAATCTGTAACCTTCTGACTGAAAAGCCAGAGAATACCAACCAAACTGTGGTTCACATCAAGAGCAATAACTTCACTTCAGCTCAAGCTAGCCATAAGCTTGTTGTAGATAAAAAGACATAACGTATTTAAAAAACCATGAAGACCAACCTCCTTCTTGTTTCTTTTCGCCTCCTGAAGAAACTCCATTAGGATCTGCAACTGGGCTGCCTGCGATTCCTAAATAGAAAGGATGCAGATATTACAAATGGTAATAACTGGTTCACACATCACTTCCCAATGCCTGCTGGCCCTGTCAGAGGCTACTTTCTGTTTGAGGAATTTGAAAGGGGGGGGAGAAACCCAGATGCTTCCACACTCTGGAGGACAAATGCAGCACTGCACCAGACAGAAAAGGTGGATGCAGGAAACAAGAAAGGGCCATTCAGCCACTTAAGCCTAGTCCATCATTCCTTCGGATCATGCCCAATCTGAAAATCATTCCATTCACTGTCCTGTTGGGTGCTGGAAATCTGAAATAAATAACACCTTCAAGGTCAGGAAATAATTCAGTGCAAATGACAAAGTGTTTCACAGGAGCATTATCGTCAAGAAAACCTCAAAAAGTTGTCAGATGACCAAATGCTTTAAAAAGAAAGACTTCTTGAGGAACAGGGAAATAGCAGGATTTAGACAAGGTATAGTAGAGCTAAAGACAACAATATTGGAGTTACTAGAATGTTTAATAAAAAAGCCAGAATGGAAGAAGCCTGACGAGTTGTGCGCAGCAGGTGAGAGGATTGACAGCAGTAGTGGGAGCAGCGTAGCGAGGACAAGGGTGTTGCTGGGAAGGTAAATTAATCCGATAAACATGTACCTCGTGCATAGGCAGAACGCATGCTGAGCAGGAGCAGAAGTGGGACGACGGAGTACGTGAGGTTATATATTTGGGTGGTTGCTTTACCTGAAACACGAAGGTAGGGTCTCCCACCACCACCCTCCTCTAACTAAAAAAGTTCTGTGCACTGATTGGTAAGGTTACTAGTTTTTTTTTCAATCGTCTCTTTGGGAATTAAGAACAGTGGGGTATGGATGTTAGGACTGTTGAATGCTCCTCCTGTCGAATGTCGGAGGTAAGGGTCACCACATGTGACCCCACTGACTTCATCTGTGGGAAGTGCACCCAACTCCACCTCCTCGGAAACCGCGTTAGGGAACTGGAGCTGGATGAACTTCGGATCATTCGAGAGGCAGAGGAGGTAATTGAGAGGAATTACAGGGAGGTAGTCACACCTCAAGTACAAGAAAAAGGTAGATGGGTTACAGTCAGGGGACGGAAAGGGAACAGGCAAACAGTGCAGGGATCCCCTGTGGCCTTTGCTCTCAATAACAAGTATACTGATTTGGATACGGTTTTTGGGTTCGGGAGGGTGCGGTGGGGTGGACAAAGGGACAGACCTGGGTAAGCCATTGAGTACAGAAGTTTGGCACATGGTCAGTCCCTGTTGCTCATAAGTGAAGGGGTGGGAGAAGAGGATTAGTCATTGGGAACTCTATAGTTAGGAGAACAGATAGGAGATTCAGTGGGAACGAGACAGACTCGCGGTTGGTATGTTGCCTCCCAGGTGCCAGAGT
>NC_057720.1:93091185-93107874 GCF_004010195.1 Chiloscyllium plagiosum | reverse complement strand
TTTGATCCAACCAGTCCATGCCAAACATAATCCCAAAATAAACACGTCCCACCTGCCTGGACCATATTCCTCCAAACCCTTCTTACTCATTTACTTCTCCAAACGTCTTTAAAATGGCGAAATTGTGCCCATCACTTCCACAGGAAGTTCATTCCACATGCGAACTACCCTCAGTGTAAAAAGCACTTTTACACAGGAAGTTGAAGTTTCGAACTTTCTTTGTCAAATGGTGGTTGATACTAATGTAATTGTTAAATTGAAATCTGAGACAGGCAAAGTTTTATTAAGACTATCAAGGAATATAGGCCCAAGGACTTAGACCATGATCTTATTGAATTGGTGGAGCAGGATTGAGGTGTTGAATGGCCTACTCCGGTTTCTATAAAAATAAAGTACCATTATCATGAAGTGTAAAGAGCAGAGATCTTAAGTAATTAATTCACACATTAAATCAAATACAATAGTGATGGAAGGACAGGTATATTGCTGCTGCAACATGTGGGAGTGGCTGGACGTCAAGGTGAACACATCTGTCTCAATTGTTTGCAGCTTGTGGAATTTGAGCAAAGGTGAGGGGGTTGCAGTCCGAGCAACAGAGTGTAAATAGATAGGTGGAAAGAGGGGCAGCCAGCATTGTCTATGGAAAGCCAGGAAGAGGCAGTAGATAGCATAAATGGGAGGCAATGGCCAACTGACATAACCACTGGACTGCTAACTCAGAGACCTGGGTAGGACTCTCGTGACTTGACAGTTAGGGAAATTTGAATTCAATAAAAATCTGGAATTAAGAGTCTAATGATGATTATTGTTGGAAAAACCCATCTGATTCACTAATGTCCTTTAGGGAAGGAAAGTGCTGCCCTTACCTAGTCTGGCCTGCATGTGACGTCAGGTATGGTTGACTCTAAACTGCCCTCTGAGCACCTAGAGGTGCACAATAAATGATGACCTACCTAGTGACATCCTGTGAATGAAGAAGTTGGAAAATGTGGTGCCACTGTTTAAGAAGGGCGGTAAAGACAAGCCAGGGAACCATAGACCGGTGAGCCTGACCTCGGTGGTGGGCAAATTGTTGGAGGAAATCTTGAGCGACAGGATGTACATGTATTTGGAAAGGCAAGGACTGATTAGGGATAGTCAACATGGCTTTGTGCGTGGGAAATCATGTCTCACAAATTTGAGTTTTTTGGAGAAGTAACAAAGAAGATTGATGAGGGCAGAGCAGAAGATGTGATCTATATGGACTTCAGTAAGGCGTTTGACAAGATTCCCCATGGGAAACTGATTAGCAAGGTTAGATCTCATGGAATACAGGGAGAACTAGCCATTTGGATACTGAACTGGCTCAAAGGTAGAAGACAGAGGGTCACAGACTGGAGGCCTGTAACCACTGGAGTGCCACAAGGATCGGTGTAGGGTCCTCTACTTTTTGTCATTTGCATAAATGATTTGGATGCGAGCATAAGAGGTACAGTTAGTAAGTTTGCAGATGACACCAAAATTGGAGGTGTAGTGGACAGCCAAGAGGGTTACCTTAGATTACAACAGGATCTGGATCAGATGGGCCAATGGGCTGAGAAGTGGCAGATGGAGGTTAATTCAGATAAATGTGAGGTGCTGCATTTTGGGAAAGCAAATCTTAGCAGGACTAATACACTTAATGGTAAGGTCCTAGGGAGTGTTGCTGAACAAAGAGACCTTGAATGCAGGTTCATAACTCCTTGAAAGTGGAATCGCAGATAGATAGGATAGTGAAGGCGGCGTTTGGTATCTTTTCCTTTATTGGTCAGAGTATTGATACAGGAGTTGGGAGGTCATGTTGTGGCTGTACAGGACATTGGTTAGGCCACTGTTGGAATATTGCGTGCAATTCTGGTCTCCTTCCTATCAGAAAGATGTTGTGAAATTTGAAAGGGTTCAGAAAAGATTTACAAGGATGTTGCCAGGATCAAGGGTTGGAGGATCTGAGCTACAGGGAGAGGCTACACAGACTGGGGCTGTTTTCCCTGGAGTGTGGGAGGCTGAGGGGTGACCTTATAGAGGTTTACAAAATTATGAGGGGCATGGATAGGATAAATAGGCAAAGTCTTTTCCCTGGGGTCTGGGAGTCCAGAACTAGACGGCACTGGTTTAGGGTGAGAGGGGAAAGATATAAAAGAGACCTAAGGGGCAACTTTTTCACGCAGAGGGTGTACGCGTATGGAATGAGCTGCCAGAGGATGTGGTGGAGGCTGGTACAATTGCAACATTTAAGAGGCATTTGGATGGGTATATGAATAGGAACGGTTTGGAGGGATATGGGCCGGGTGCTGACAGGTGGGACTAGATTGGGTTGGGATATCTGGTCGGCATGGACGGGTTGGACTGAAGGGACTGTTTCCATGCTGCACATCTCTGTGACTCTAAAAGATTCTTTGGAGATTTGACAGTATAGATGTAGAGTTGTCTTGCTTTGTGGGAAAGTAATATAATCTGTGATGAAGGGATCATATATTTAATACAGAAATGTTTGAAGAATTTCTTCTCAGAGGGTAGTGAATCTATGAAATTCTTTACTGCAGAGGGCAGGTCATTAAATATGAATATTTGTCTCTCATAGTCTTTGCAATTACTAAGGGATTGGGAAAGGCAGGAAAGTGGAGTTTGAGGATAATCAGACCAGCCATTTAATGACACAGCAGACTTGATACGCTGAAAAACGTACTTCTGCTCATGCTTTATGTTCTTAACCACGTAGTTGATTCTTAACTGAACTCTGACATGGCCACATTAAACCACGTAGAAAAGACAAAACGAGCATCAGGCAAGGCACCAGAAACAGAGAGTTTTAGGTTGTTTGAGCTGTGTCAACTCAACTCCAGGACATGGCAGCAGCAGTTCCTCAGGGGAGTATCTGAGTTTGAAACATCTTCAGGTGCTTCAATGACATGGTGTCCATCATAAGGTCATATGTGGGGATGATGATTTGGTGCTGCTGGGGTGTACAAAGGCAAAAAAAATCACAACACTAGGTGAGAATCCATCAGGTTTATTTGGAAGCACAAGCCTTTGGAGTGCTGCTCCTTCACCAGGTAGTTGCGGCGTATAAGATTGTAAGACACAAAACACTTCAACAGTCCAGGACATTCGACCTCGGACCTTCAGGTAGCTGTCCTCCAAGGTGGATTTTGGGACAGGCAACACGCAACGTGGCCAAGCAGAGGCCGATAGCCAAATTCGGTACCCGTGCAGGAGGCCTCAACTGGGACACAACAGGTGACCCACTGCACTACACACACACACACAATCCTACAAACCCATACACTCACGCAGACTCTCTGCCACTCAGAATTAGAATCCCTACTGCATGGGAACAAGCTTTCAACCCAATAGGTCTGCACTGACCCTCCGAAGAGTATCCCATTCCCCTACACTTACCCTTGACTCGTGCACCTAACCTATATATCCCTGAACACTATGGGCAATTTAGCACAGCCAATTCACCTCACCTGCAAATCTTTGGATTGTGGGAGGAAAGCCACACAGACACTGGGAGAATGTCCCTTAGTAATTGCAAAGACTATGAGAGACAAATATTCATATTTAATGACCTGCCCTCTGCAGTAAAGAATTTCATAGATTCACTACCCTCTGAGAAGAAATTCTTCAAACATTTCTGTATTAAATATATGATCCCTTCATCACAGTGGAGTTTGCACAGTCACCAGAGACTGGAATCGAACCAGGTCCCGCCCAAACACAAGCTCTCTCTCATACACTCAATGTACACACCCATATATGTAACCTCTCAGACTTAAACACCTGCACACTCATACATACATTCTCGCACTTATATTCCCTGCCCCCACACACACGCAAACACATTTGTGGGGTGAATTTGTACTTGCAGAATTATATTTTATTTTGATCAAAGACTGCATGAATCCATGTAAGATTCTGTAAATCCTTTTTAGATACAGAATCAGTTTGAACATTGGGCCACAGACAGCCTCACACAGGGCACCTCACACCTTCAATGCATTATCTGAGACGATATGGCACCTATTGTTAAAGCTCACTTGACAATGTAACTTTTAAAGCAAGTTCTGGGATTTGCATATAAAAGAACTGAATCCAACATGGCCATTCTAAAAGGTGAGAGACTTAACAAAAAATCCAGGTCTTTTTCAATATGTAATTTCAGTTGCACCACACTGTAAACACTTGTTACAAATTCTGTGTCTTACGCTCTTATATGCCACACCCACCTAATGAAGGAGCAGCGCTCAGAAAGCTAGCGCTTCCAAATAAACCTGTTGGACTATAACCTGGTGTTGTGTGACTTTTAAATATGTGGGAATCTTAGCCTAAAACTGTAAATCAGGGAAGAGGCAGATTTGAAAGAGTTGAGGAGGAATTACTTCTTTTAAAGGGGTTGTGACTGCATAAAGTTCATTATCTCATGGTGCAGTTGACATTGGGACACAATAAATTTGAGATTAATAAACATTTAATTTATAACCTCAGAGGGCAGGAAAGTAGGGTTAATGCCAAGATGAGATCAGCCACAATCATATCAAATAGTGGAATAAGGTCAAGGGACTCCTCGTTCTTATGACTGCACAATATTCAGCACCATTCAGTGACTCATTGGGTACTGAACGGTTCAGTGTCCATAACAGCAAGAACCTGCCAACATCTAAGTTTGAACTGCTAAGTGGCAAGTAACATTCCCATCCCAAATGTCAGGGCACTGACCATTTCCAATGAAAGGTAATCTAAATCTTCCACTGATTTTCTATGGTATTGCCATCACTGAATTCACCAGTTTCAAAATTTTGACAGTTTACCATACACTGGAAACTATTTGGATTAATACATAAATAGAATGGCTTGGAATCCTGTAAACCACCTCGACTTTCCAAAGCCTGTCCAATCTCTTTTTATTCATTTGTGGGACTTGGGCATCGCTGGCTGGCCAGCATTAATAGCCCACCCCTATTTGCCCTTGAGAAGGTGATGGTGAGCTGCCTTCTCAAATTGCTGCAGTCCACATGCTGTGGGTTGACCCACAATACTAGTAGGGAGGGAATTCCAGGATTTTCACCCAACGACTGCGAAGGAATGGCAGTATATTTCCAAGTCAGAGAACTGAGTGGCTTAGACAGGAACTTGCAGGAGGTGGTGTTCCCAACTACCTATTGCCCTTGTCCTTTGAGCTGGAAGTGGTTGTGGGTTTGGAAGATGGTGTCTAAGGACCTTTGGTGAATTTCTGCAGTGCATCTTGTAGATAGTACACGCTGCAGCGACTGAGCACCAGTGGTGGAGGGATTGAATGTTTGTAGAGGTGGTGCCAATCAAGCGGGCTGTTTTGTCCTGGATGGTGTCAAGCTTCTCGAGTGTTGTTGGAGCTGCACCCATCCAGGAAAATGGGGAGTATTCCATCACACTCCTGAGTTGTGCCTTAAGAAAGTTGAAAAGATTCTGGGGTGTCAGGAGGTGAGTTTCTTGCTGCAGTATTCCTTAGTGCATGACCTGCTCTCGTACCCACTGTGATTATATGGGGAGTCCAGTTGTGTTTCTGATCAATGGTGACCCCAAGGATGTTGACACTGAGGGATTCAGTAATGGTAATTCTGTTGAATGCCAAGGGGTGGTGGTTAGAGTGTCTCTTATTGGTGACTGGCATTTGTGTAGCGTGACTTTTACTTGCCACTTGTTGGCCCAAGACTGGATACTATCCAGATCTTGTTACATTTGAGCACAGACTGTTTCAGTATGAGGAGTAGCGAATGGTGCTGAACACTGAGCAGTCATTGGCAAACATCCCCACTTCCGACCTTATGACAGAGGGAAGGTCATTGATGAAACAGCTGAAGATTGTTGGGCCTTGGACACTACCCTGAGGGTCTCCTGCAGCTAAGGTGACTGACCCTCCACAACCATCTTCCCTTGGGCCAGGTATGACACTAACCAGCAGACTGTTTGCCCCCGATATGCACTGATTCCACTTTTGCCAGGGCTCCTTGATGATATACGCGGTCAAATACGGCCAGGATGTCAAGGG
This sequence comes from Chiloscyllium plagiosum, assembly GCF_004010195.1. Taxonomy (NCBI): domain Eukaryota; kingdom Metazoa; phylum Chordata; class Chondrichthyes; order Orectolobiformes; family Hemiscylliidae; genus Chiloscyllium; species Chiloscyllium plagiosum. The sequence continues at coordinate 93,101,828 of NC_057720.1, read as the reverse complement.
CTGTCACTCTCACCACCCCTCTGGAATTCAGCTCTTTGGTCCATGTTTGAACCAAGGCTGTTATGAGATAAGGAGCTGAATGACCATGGCAAAACCAAACTCTGCATCATTGAGCAAGTTGTTGCTGAGCGGGTGCTGCTTAACAGTGCTGTTGATGAGTCCTTCCATCACTTTACTGATGGACAGCAGACTTATTGGGTGGTAATTGGCCAGATTGGATTTGTCCTATTTTTTGTCCACAGGACATACCTGGTCAGCTTTCCACAATGTCGGGTAGATATCAGTGTAGTAACTGTACTGGAAGAGCATGGCTAGAGGAGCGGCAAGCACTATTGCCAGAATGTTATCTAGGCCCATTGCCTTTGTAGTATCCATTGTCTCCAGCTGTTCCTTGATATCACATGGAATGAATTCGAATTGGAGACTGGTATTTGTTTTGCTGGGGGCCAAAGAGGAACCTGAGATGGATCATTCATCTGCACTTCCGACTGAAGATAGTTGCAAATGCATCAGCTTTATCTTTTGCACTGATGTGCTGGGCTCCACCATCATTGAGGATGGGGATACTTGTGAAGCCTCCTTCTCCTGCAGTGAGTAGTTTAATTGTCTACCAACATTCATGACTGTATGTGGAAGGACTGTTGAGCTGAGATCTGATCCGCTGGCATTGCTTAGCTCTGTCTACCACTCGCTGTTTATGCCATTTGGTACGCAAGTACTCCTGTTTGGTAGCTTCACCAGGTTAATACCCCATTTTTAGGTATGCCTAATGCTGCTCCTGGCATGCCCTCTCCATTGAACCAGGGTTCATCCACTGGCTTGATGGTAATGGTTAAGTGGGGGATACGCCAGGCCATGAGGATGCAGACTGTGCTGGAAACAGTTCTGTGCTGTTGATGGCCCACAGTGCCTCATGGAAGCCCAGCCTGAAGCTACTAGATCAGTTCGAACTCTGTCCCATTTAACACGGTGATAGTGCCACACAACACTGTAAAGGTTATTCTCAATGTGAAGGCGGGACTTCATCGCCACAAGGACAGTGTGATGGTCACTTTTATCCATACTGTCATGGACAGATGCTTCTGCAGCCGGCAGATTACTAAGGACGAGGTCAGGTATGTTTTTTCCTTTTGTTGGTTCCTTCACCACCTGCCGCAGACCCAGTCTAGCAGTTCTATCCTTTAGGACCCGAACACCTCGATCAGTAATGCTACTGCCGAGCCACTCTTGGTGGCAGACATTGAAAGTCACCACCTAGAGTACTTGCCACCCTCAGTGTTTCCTCCAAGTATTGTTCAACCTGGAGGATTATTGATTCAACATCCGAAGGAGGACGGTACATGATAACCAGCAAGAAATTTCCTTGCCCATGTTTAACCTGAAGCCATGAGACTTCATGGGGTCTGGAGTCAATGTTAAGGACTCCCAGGGCAACTCCCTCCCGACCATTTACCACTGTGCCGCCACCCCTGCTGGGTCTGTCCTGCCAGTGGGACAGGACATACCCAGGGATGGTAATGGTGGTGTCTGGGGTGTTATCTGTAAGGTATAATTCTATAAGAATGACCGTGTCAGGCTGTTGCTTGACTAGTCTGTGAGACAGCTCTCCCAATTTCGGCATTAGCACCCAGATGTTGGTCGACAGGGCTGAATGTATTTTTGCCATTGTCTTTTCCAGTTTCAAGGTTGATGCCAGGTGTGTTGTGACTTTCTAGCAACTGATACAACTGAGTGGTTTGCTGGGCCATTTCAGAGGGCAGTTGAGAGTCAGTCACATTGCTGTAGCTCTGGAGTCACATGTAGGCCAGACTAGGTAAGGATGGCAGATTTCCTAAGGGACATTAGTGAACCAGATGGTTTTTCTCCCCCCCCAACAACTGATAATGGTTTCATGGTCATCAATCGACTCTTAATTCCAAATTTTTTTTGTTGAATTCAAATTCCACCATCTGCCACGGTGGAATTCAAACCCAGGTCCTCAGAACCTTATTCTGGGCTTCTGGATTAATAGTCGAGCAATAGTACCACTAGGCCATAGCCTCCCCACTGAACAAGTCAGGAGTGTGATGGCCTGGTAAATGCAGCTCTAACTACACTTAATACAAAATTAGTCTACTTGACTGGCATCACATGCACAAACATATACCCTTTTCACCACTTATGGACAGTGACAGCATTGTGTACCGCCTCCAAATGTGCTGCAGCAATTTGTCAGGCTCAGAGCCATAGAATCAAAGAAGTCTATATGAAAACAGGCCCTTCAGCCTAACCTGGCGAAAGTGAGGACTGCAGATGCTAGACATCAGAGTCAAGATTAGAGTGATGATTTGGAGATGCCGGTGTTGGACTGGGGTGTACAAAGTTAAAAATCACAACACCAGGTTATAGTCCAACAGGTTTACTTGGAAGGACAGATGAATGAACCCATGCTGCTCATTTTTCACAGTTTAAAATAGTCCCATTTGCCTGCATTTGGTCCATATCTTTACATACCTATCCCATATACGTACCTATCTAAATATTTCTTAATTGTACTCGCTTTCACCACTACCTTGAAAAGCCTGCTCCAGACACTCACCATCCTGTTGAAACTTAAATGAATTTTTCAATGTATAATTTCACTTACATCACGCTGTAAATTTTTGCGATAAATTCTGTGTGTTAGGATTGAGCCCTCCACTACCACCTGATGAAGGAGCAACGCTCCGAAAGCGAGTGTGCTTCCCAATTAAACCTGTTGGACTATAACCTGGTGTTGTGCGATTTTTAAGATTAGAGTGGTGCTGGAAAAGCACAGCAGGTCAGGCAGCATCCGAGGAGCAGGAAAACTGACATTTTGGGCAGAAGCCCTTCAGTAGCAAAGACTATACCAGCCTGACTCCAGCCCTAACCTGCCCATTTTTCAGAGTTTAAAATAGTCCCATTTGCCTGCATTTGGTCCATATCCTTACATACCTATCCCATATACGTACCTATCTAAATATTTCTTAATTGTACTCGCTTTCACCACTACCTCGAGAAGCCTGCTCCAGACACTCACCATCCTGTTGAAACAATTGCCCCTCTGGACTCTTGTATTTCACTTCTCTCACCTTAAACCTCTGCCCTCTTGGTTTATACTCCCCTACCATGGGGAAAAGCTGCCTGTTATCTACCCTACCTATGCCTCTCATTATCTCCTCTCTCTCTCTACAAGGTCACCACTCAGACTCCAATGTCCCAAGGAAAAATGTTCCAGCCTATCCTCCTAACAACAACCTTCCAGGCCAGGGAGCATCCCAGGAAATCTTTTCTGCATTTTTTCTAGTTTAATATTATTCTTTTGACAATAAGGCAAGCAGAACTGCACGCAGTACTTCAAATATGGCCTCATCAGTGCCTTGTATAGCTGCAACAAGATGTCCTACCTCCTGTACTCTGTACCTCTGCCTGATAAAACCAAGAATGCAGAAAGCCTTCTTTAGAGCAGGTCTACCTGCGATCCATTTTCAAGGACCTATGAACTTGTACACCAACATCTCCTTGCTCGAGAACATTCCCCAAACCCTACCATTGACTGGGTAAGTCCTACCCTGGTTTGCATGAGCAAAATGCAACACCTTGCAATACCTTGCTTTTATCTATGTTAAATTCCTCCTGCCATTCCTCACCCCACTAAGCCCAATTGATCAAGATCTCATTGCATTATCAGATAATCTTCTTCACCATCCACTATACCAACAATCTTAGTGTCATCCGCAAACTTACTAACCATACCTCTTAAATTCCCATCCAAATCATTCACATTTATGACAAATAACAGTGGACCTACCACCAGCACACCACTGGTTACTGGCCTCCAGTCTGAAAAACAAACATCTACCACCACCCGGTCTTCTACTGTCAAGCCAATATTGTAACCAATTGGCTAGCTCTCCCTGGACACAGAGATTTAACCTGACCCAACAACCCACTATGTGGCACCTTGTCAAAAGCCTTGCTAAAGTCCAAAGATGTGCAGGTCAGGTGAATTGGCCATGCTAAATTGCCTGTAGTGTTAGGTATAGGGGTAAATGTAGGGGTATGGGTGGGTTGCGCTTCGGCGGGTCGGTGTGGACTTGTTGGGCCGAAGTGCCTGTTTCCACACTGTAATGTAATCTAAAGTCCATGGAAACGACCTCTACTGCTCTGCCCTCATGTCCGTTCTTGGTCACCCCTTCAAAAAACTCAACCAAATTCGTGAGACATGATTTCCCATGCATAAAGCCACGCTGATCATCCCAAATGCCTCTCGATCCAGTCTCCCAGAATTCCCTCTCACCACAAACATTAAGCAGACCAGTTTGTAGTTTGCAGGCATTTCCCTGCAGCCTCTCTTAAATAATGGCACAATATTAACCACCCTTCAAACCTCAGGCACTTCACTAATTGCTGTCGATGATACAAATCTCTCTACTGGAGGCCTCAATTTCCTCCCAAGCCTCCTACAAAGTCCTGTGAGACACTTCAAGTCCTGGCAATTTATCTACCTTCATGTGCTTTAAGACTTCCAGTACCTCTTCTGTAATGTGGAAACTCTGCAAGATATCACTCTCTATTTCCGCAAGTTCCCTCATATCCACACCTTTCTTGATGGTAAGTACTGGCAAAAAATATTCATTTACAAACTTACCCATCTCCTGTGGCTCCGCACATAGATGATCTGCTGGATCTTTAATAGGCCCGATTATCTCTGTCTTTTGCCCTCACATACTTGTAAAATCTTTGGATTCTCTTTACCTTATGTCATTCTCTGGATCCCTTTTAGGCCTCTTGAGTTTTCTCTTGTGTTATCTGATACCCTCTATATTCAAGGAACTTACTTGATCTCAGCTGCCTACAAGTTACATGCTTCCTTCAAGAACAGGGCCTCAATTACTCTTTAGATTCGCTACAGTGTGGAAACAGACCCTTCGGCCTAACATAGCCAGACCTAACCTCCGAAGAGTAACCCACCCAGACACATTTCCCTCTGACTATTGCACCTAACACTATGGGCAATTTAGCATGGCCTGCACATCTTTGGACTGAGAGAGGAAACTGGAGCACCCGGAAGAAACCCACGCAGACACGGGAAGAATGTGCAAACTCTACATGGACAGTCGCCCAAGGCTGGAATCAAACCTGGGACCCTGGTGCTGTGAGGCAGCAGTGCTAACCACTGAGCCAGGATTCCCTACTCCTGCCAGCCTTACCCTTCATTCTAACAGGAACGTGCTGACATTGCATCCTCATTAACTCACTTTTTAAAATCTCCCACTTGCCAGATAACCCTTTGTCTACAAACAGCCTCTCCCAGTCAATTTGTGCAAGTTCCAGTCTAAAACCATTAAAGTTGGCCTTGCCCCAATTTAGAAATTTAATTTGTGGATCAGATCTATTCTTTTCCATAGCTATTTTAAAACTAATGGAATTATAATCCCTAGTCCCAAACAGCTCTCCTTCTAATATTCCCATCATTTACCCTATCTTATTTTCCCCTTCTGTAGTATTATCATCTACATACTGCATGAGAAATTCTTCCTGAACACACTTAACCAATTTCTCTTCGTCCAAGCCCTTAACACTTCGACAATCCCAGTCAATGTTAGGAAATGTAAAATCTCCTTTGACAGCACTTTTCAAACTAGTGGCATCTGCCAAGTAGGAGGACAGGAACAGCACATACATGGAAATACCCCCATCTGCAAGTTCCCCTCCAAGCGATTCACCATCCTGGCATGAAACAATACCACGATTCCTTCACTGTCAATGGAACTTCCTTCCTGACAGCACAATCAATCAGTCTACCTACACAACACAGCAATCAAAGCAATGCTTACCATCACCTTCTCCCGAAGCAATTAATGATAGGTAGGACATCTTTCTGAGGAAACATTGAGGAGACAGAACCTGTGTTCCCCAGAAATTAGAAGAATGAAAGGTGATCTCAGAGAAATCTACATAATTCTTGAAGTCTCGACAGGGTGCATGCTGGCTGTGGGTGTGGGTGTAGAACCAGGGAGCACAGTCCCAGACTAAGAGGCATATCATTTAGGACCAAGATAAGCGTTTCTTCACTCAGAGGGTGAGTGAATCTTTGAACTTTTCTACTTGAGGGCTCAAACATTGATTAAATCCAAGGCGGCAACAGATAAGATTTTTCGATAACGATATATGGGATAGATAACGGAATAATTTGGGAATATGGTATTGAGGTAGATGATCAGGTATTATTTAGAATGGTTAGCATATTTTAAATACTGAATGACCTCCTCCTCCTACTCTAATGTTCCCAGTGCAACTCTTGTCAGGAGTGGTTGAGTATGAGATGAAATATGTGATGACCAAAAAGAAAACTTGATTTAAAGTCAATTGAGCTGAAGCAAGACAGACACCAAAGGCCAAATGACAGATGGTGATGTGTGGTGAATGTGAATGAATAACATAGCATGAGCTGAAACACTTTGCCATGTGGCAGAACTGTGTTTTACTCCACTTTTATCTGTCTGCCATGCCAGTCTCCCATCTCCTGACCATGTTATACCCAGGTGGCACCAGAGTACTCACCGCTTCCAGCTGCTGCTTCTTCTGTATTATCAGCTCCAGCATGAGGTTTACATTCGGGAGATCCAGACTATCCTGATCTGTGATCAGCACATCCTGAATTGCCTGCCATCGGTGGCCATTCTAAAACAAAGTGGTTTAAAAATCACTATCAAGCCTGTATATGTCACCCTTCTACTGCAACAAATAGGAGGATCTTCCATACCATCAGGTATTAATCATAAGAACACCAAGAACAGCAGTACCATTCAGCTCTTCAAGCCTGCTTGGCCTCCACATTCCATTCCTACCCCAACTCTTGCTGATCAAAAATCTCTCTCAGTCTTGAATAACTTCAATAACTTCACTGCTCTTTGGTCTATGGAACACTCACCAATCACAGACCAGTCTGACAAAAAAAAACTTCTCCATATTGAACGGAAGTACACTTGCTTTTATTCTGAGTGATCTGACCACTTTTATTCTGCCCGAGATCTAGTTGCTATCACAAGTAGAAACAACCACCTGTCAAATCCCCTCAGGATCATCTCTGTTTCAATAGGATGACATGCTGGTCGTGTCATTGGACTAGTAATCCGGAATCAGAGGCTCACATGCTGGGACATGGATTGAAGTCTCACCGTGGCAGAAAGTGAAATTTGAATTTAACAAGAATCTAGAATAAAACAATGGCCTAATGTAACCACTGCCCCAGTTTTCTTAAAAATCCAACTGATTCGATCATGGTTTAGTGAAGGAAACTCAGCTATCCTCACCTGATCACAGGTGACTGTCGATCCACAGCAATGTGGCAAACACCTAACTCGCTCCTTTGGGCAATTAGGGATGGATAACAAATGTTGACCAAACCAACAGGACCACATCCCATGAACAAATAAAAACCAAATTCTTCTGAACTCCAATGAGTTGAGCCCAGCCTGTTCAACTTTTCCTCTTAAGTCAAAACACCCTGACCCACTGCAGGAAACAGATGAGTGAATCGTCTTCGAATTATTTTGATGAAATTATATATTTTTTTAAAAAATCAAACAGGTCTGTCGAGAGTACTCCTGATGTGGACTCACAAAGGCCATCTATAGTTACAGAAGTTCCCTATTTTATATTTCCCTTTGCAATAAACCCTAACATGCCATACACCTTCCTAAACACTTGTTGTAAGCGTGTACAATAAAGAACACATTTTTCTGTTCCTTTTCAGGCAGATCAAAAGACGATAGTTTTAAAACCAAGGATCAGGGAAGGAATTGCTGAACCTTTAAAAACAAGTTACTGCAGCTCATTTGGAGCTGTGTTTACGCAGTTGCTTTGTTCAAGCAGTGTGGGAGGAGAGACAAGACACCATAATATTGGGTGGGTGCACAAAGTGAGGTTTAGCCAGCAACAGATTGCTGACTCACTTGTACATTTGGGACCAGTTCTGAATTCCAGAGGTCATTAGCCTGACTTAACCTTGATGATTGGATCCTGGGCAGTTAGTGCGTATGAATAACGAATGGGCAGAAGGTCTCCAGACTGGGATGCACAGTCTGTTTGTACATCTCTGAAAAGTAACATAAGCCTGGAAAGTTGACAATTATTCTTTCCTGCTATTTTATATCAGCTGCTGCCTCTAACCAGTGACTGAACAATCAATCTGTAAATTCCTGTTCCTCAGCAAAGATCTGAGAATTTGGAGGCAAGCAGCACTAGCGAAGGTGCATAGAAGATTTACAAGGATCATCCATCCTGAGAAAATGTTCAGAAAACAAAGACAAGGAGTTTACAGTATTAAGCAAGAAATAACTACAACTTCTAATAAAGATAATCCAATGGTCACAAGGACTTTGACCGCACACCAGCAACACTACCACCTTGCCCAAAGACAAAAGCAGCAAAGTCAGAGGAACACCATAACCTGCATCATAATCTTGTTTACATCTTCCTGTGTTTTGGTGCAGCCGTCCCCATTAACAATACACCTCACACTGAGTGCAAATAATTTCTGCAACTGGTGACCAATGGTACGACCTTCCTAATTCCAAATAATTGTCAGCAGCTTCTAGTAACCTCTACCCACTGGCCTGGGGTCAGTCTTTCAATCCATTCTGCTAACATAACTCCACATGTTCAGAGCTTCCCCTGTGGCACTTGGCATGATAATGGCAATTTGTACTTACTGGATGTTCAAGTTTTAGTCGTTTTTCTTCAGATCTCTGCTTCTGTTTTAGGATTAGTTCGTTCACTATAAAAAGGAACAGGGAATAATTACCGAAGTTGCAACCAAGAACCGAAACAAACAAACCTGCTTGAAGTTCAATTGAAATTGGTGAAAATGTGTCGCACTCCTGGCTTGGAATAAAAAACATGCACAAAACTCCTTTGCCCACACTGTTCTGGGACAGAATGGGGGCTACAGATGGTAGCTCCCTCTATTCTGTCCCCATCGAACACTCCCAGGACAAGTCCAGCATAAGGTTAGATACAATAAAGCCCTAATCACACTAAAACTGCCCCATTAAATTTCCTTGTGTAGATATGGTACAGGATTAGATAGCATAAGTCTTCCTCGCCGTTTTGTAGAAAAGCTCCAACAGGCACAGTATGTACTACATACCAAGCTAAGGGACAGTAGGGTAACCACAGCTTCCAAATTTTAACCAAAGTCTTGGTTATTTATTCTATAACCAAATGCAATGTTAGAAGTGCAGGAAGTTGAGAAATTGGTGAGGTTGGTGCAGACAGCAAGACTTCCCTGAACTTTAAATCCAAGCAATCTAAATTACTAAATATTAAAATGCACTTGATTTCTTATAGGAGCAGTACTTTTCAAAATCCTTTGGCAGACACCAACCTTTGAACTGCGTGGGAACAGATCAGATTTATTGTACTTATCGTTTTCTCTTTTAAAAAACCTTGAGAGATAAGATATACATGCATTTGGAAAGAATCGTCAGCATGGCTTTGTTAGAAGATCATGCCTCACAAATTTATTAGTGATTCTTTGATGAAGTGACGAAGGTTGACGAGGGCAGGGCGGTAGACATGGTTTATATGGATTTAAGTAGGGCCTTAAGGAGTGTAGTGGAATACAGGGACCTTTGGAGTTCAGGTGCACGGTTTTCTGAAAGTGGAGTCACACGTAGACAGGGAAAGGCTTTTGGCATACTGGCCTTTATCAGTCAGGACACTGAATACAGAAGTTGGGAAGTTATGATGCAGTTATACAGGACATTGGTGAGGCCGCACTTGCATAATTGTGTTCAGTTTTGGTCACCTTGTTATAGAAAGGATGTTAGTAAGCTGGAAAGAATGCAGAAGACATTTACGAGCATGTTGCCAGGACTCAATGGTCTGAGTTATAGGAAGAAGATTGGACAGGCTGGGAATTATCTTCTTTAGAGTGTAGGAGACTGAGGGGGTATCTTATAGAGGTCTATAAAATCATTAGAGGCATGGATAAGGGTGAATGCACTCAGTCTTTTATCCCAGGGTTAGGGAATTGAGGATTTAAAAGGCATCAGAGAGAGGAGAAAGAATAAAAGGGAACCTGAGGGACAGCTTTTTTTTTAAAACACAGAGTGGTACACATATGGAATGAGCTGCCAGTGGAAATGGTTGAGGCGGGTACATTAACAACATTTAAAAAGCATTCGGACAAGTACATAGATAGGAAAGGATTAAAAGGATATGGACCAAGTGCAGGGAAATGGGGTTCACGTGAACAGACATTTTTGGTCAGCATGGATCAGTTTGGGCTAAAGGACCTGTCTCAGTGCTGTAGGAATCTATGACTCAATTACCTGTTTGGGCATGAACCCAGAGCTAACTAACTGTTTCTTAGTGGCTAATGTATGGTGCTACCTAAAAGAAAATAAAAAATAAATTTTATCTAATAATGATCAAGACAATCACAGCATAATTGCAATATAGAGGCAGCCATTTATGTCTGTGCTAGGTCTCTAGCACAGCAATACTCCTCTGTTGTTGTGGTTCTGTTCGCCAAGCTGGAAGTTTTTGTTGCAAACGTTTCGTCCCCTGGCTAGGCAACATCATCAGTGCTTGGGAGCCTCCTGAGCGGCGCTTCGTTGATGTTTCCTCCG
>NC_057720.1:93061047-93089411 GCF_004010195.1 Chiloscyllium plagiosum | reverse complement strand
ATAGGTCAAGCCAGACAGAGAACAGCCAGGGAATTCCTAGTGGCATGGCATTCATCCACAAACTCCATCAACAAACACGTCGACCTGGACCCAATATACCAACCTCTCCAGCGGACAGCTGAAACTGACAACCGGAAGCGGCAGGGACAGGCCACTATAAATGCAGGAGGAAACACCACAGAAGCGCTTCGCAGAGGCTCCCAAGCACTGATGATGTCGCCTAGCCAGGGTACGAAACGTTTGCAACAAAAACTTCCAGCTCGGCGAACAGAACCACAACAACGAGCACCCGAGCTACAAATCTTCGCACAAACTTTGAATACTCCTCTTCCTAATTAACTGCAAAACAGTTGCAATAAATTCTAAACAGGTCCAAGCTAAGAAGTGAAGTTTCACCTAAACTCTGAAAAGGGTCCTTGTAGCACAGTGCTAGTGTCCCCACCGCAGAGTCAGAACCCTGGGTTCAAGTTTAACCTGCTCCATAATGTCGTCTGTTATGACATCTTTGAGAAGGCTGATTAGAAAAGACTCTAATTCCTGCAATATTTTCTAATTTCAGATAATATCCAATTTCCTTACCAAAGCCACAATTACACCACACACATACACACTGGCAAGGCATTACAAGTCCAAACCACTCACTGTGTGGATAAGCTTTCCTTCAGCTTTTTTGGTTCCTTTAGGTAATCATCTTAAATTGATATCTTCTTGTTCAGGACCCAGACCCTTCCACCAGATGAAATCACTCTCCATCAACTCTGCTCCGACCTCTTGAGATTTTGAACACCTCTGTTAAAATCTTCTCAGTCTTCTTGCTTCCAATAACCACCCCAGCTTCATCAATTCAACCACGATTGAAACCTCTCAAATTCAGAATCCCTCCTATGAATCTTGTCTGCAAACTCTAATACTTCCTCATGTTTTCAAGTATTTTATTAGCTGTTTGCTTTTTTTAAAACACTGTTTGTATAGCTATTTATAAAGCCCAGGATCCCGCCTGCCTTATTAACCATTTTCTCATCCTTTCCCACAGCCCCTTTAGAATTATAACTAATATTTATAATGTTCAAGTCCTTCTACCAAAATATATTACTGACAACGTATTGTGTAATATTTCATTGAATGTCTTCTGAAACTCTATCACAACCACCTTACTGTCTTCAGCCTCAAAAAAAATGCAGAATCTTACAGCATGGCCCAAATCATGTTGGCCAAATTTCTTAAACTGAACTAGCCCTTTTTGTCTGTATTTGGACCATTCTCATCGAAACCTTTCCAATCCATGTACCTGCCCAAATGTCTTTTAATGTTCTTCTGGTAGCTCATCCATTTATGCACCACAGTGTGCATGGAAAAGTACCTCTCAGGTGCATTTTAAATCTTTCCCCTCTCACCTTAAACCAATGCCCGCTAGTTTCTCCCCTACCTTGGAGAAAAGACCTACTCATCTTATCTATGTCCCAAATAATTTTATAAAGCTCGATAAGGTCATCCCTCAGTTTCCTGTGCTCAAGGGGAAGTCGTCCCAGCTCATCCAGACTCTCCTTGCAACTAAACCCTCTAGTCTCTGCAACATCCTTGTAATTATTTTTTGCACCCTTTCCAGTTTAACGTTCTATAAGCACAGCAGCCAGAATTATATTGGCAGTACTCCAATTTTGGCCTTACCGACATCTTGTACATTGGTACAAGACATCACTTCCCAACTCCTGTACTCAAGTGTGCCAAATGACTTCACCACCCTATCTACCTGTCACTTTGGAAAAAAACTGTGTACCTGAACCCCTACATCTCGATTTGACAACACTCTCCAGGATCCTACCATTTCATGTGTAGATTCTGCCCTAGTTTGTCTTACCAGTATGCACACCTCTCATTTGTCTAAATTAAAGTCAACCTGCCATTCCTCAGCCCACGGACTCAGTTGATCAAGATCTCATTTCAGCTGACCTTCTTCACTGTCCACTATGCCATCAATTTTGGTCATGATTTGGAGATGCCGGTGTTGGACTGGGATGTACAAAGTTAAAAATCACACAACACCAGGTTATAGTCCAACAGGTTTAATTGGAAGCACACTAGCTTTCGGAGTGATATACAAACAGTGTTTTTAAAAAAATCACCTGATGAAGGAGCGTCGCTCCGAAAGCTAGTGTGCTTCCAATTAAACCTGTTGGACTATAACCTGGTGTTGAGATTTTTCTTAATTTTGGTGTCATCCACAAACTTTCTAACCATACCTCCTACATACTCATCCAAATTGGTTATAAACAATGACAATCAACAGTGGACCCAGCACCAAGCCTTCCAGTGCACCGCTGATCGCAGGCTTCCAGTCTGAACAATAACCCTCTACCACCACCGTTTGTCGTCTATTGTCAAGCCAATTTTATATTCAACTGGTTGACTTTCCCTGGATCTCTTGTGATCTAATCTTACTAACCAGCCTACCTTGCAGAACCTTGCTGGAGGCCTTGCTAAAGTCTGTATAGATAACATTTACTGCTTGCCTTTATCTGTCTTCTTGGTCACCTCTTCAAAAAAGGAGAAAGTGAGGACTGCAGATGCTGGAGGACCAGAGTTGAAAATGCGGTGCTGGAAAAACACAGCAGGCCAGGCAGCATCCGAGGAGCAGGAGAATCGACGTTTCGGGCATAAGCCCTTCTTCAGGAATCACCTCTTCAAAAAAACCAATCGCGATTGAGAGACATGATTTCCCATGCACAAAGCCATGCTGACTATTCCTAATCATTCCTTGCCTTTCCAAATGCATGTAGATCCTGTCGCTCACAATCCCTTCCAACAACTTAGTCATCATTGACCTTAGGTTCGCTGATGTGTAGGTCCCTGGCTTTTCCTTCCAGCATTTCCTAAATAACGGTACAACATCAGACACCCTCCAGAGAGTATTAATGATACAAATGCCTCAGCTTGGGGCCCCACAATTTCTTCTCTAGTTTTCCACAATTTCCTGATTGATCAGGAATCGATCAGGTTTACCTATCTATCTCTAGGTGCTGCGAAGAACTCCAGCACTTCCTCTTCTGTAATATGGATGCCAGTCAAGACATTATTTATTGCCCTAAGTTCTCTAGCTGATATATGCTTCCCATCTCTTGACCAAAGCCTCAATACCTCGAGTTATCCAGTGTTCCCGACTCCTCCCAGCCTTGCCCTTCACGCTAACAGGAACATGCTGCCCCTTAACTCTCATTATCTCGCTTTGGAAAGCCTCCCACTTTCCACGCATCCCTTTGAGAGTAGGCATCACCCCACTTCCAACAGCTTTTGAAGGTTTTCCTGTCTAATAACATCAAAATTGGTCATCCTCCAATTTAGAACTTTAACTTGTGGACCAAACCTATCTTTTTCCATAGCTATTTTAAAACTAACAATTATGATCACTAGTCCCCCAAATTGCCTCCCTAAGTGCACCTTAGTCACTTGCCCTGCATTATTTACCCTCAGGAGGTCAAGTTTTGACTCTTTTCTTGGAGGGCCACTGGCATATTGAGAAAGTTTTCTTGAATATGATTAAATTCCTCCCCATCCAAGCCCTTAACACTACTGCAGTCCCAGTCTATGTTTGGAAGTTTAACACTCCCCCACTATTACAACCCTAATATTAGCTATAGAGTCATACAGCACAGAAAGACCATTCAGTGCAACAAGTCCATGCCGAACATAATCCCAAACTAAATTAGTCCCACCTGCCTGTATTGGGCCTATATCCCTCAACATTTCCTATTCATGTATTATCTAAATGTCTTTTAAACGTTGTAACAGTACCCACATCCACCACTTCCTCTGGAGGTTCATTCCACACACAAACCACACTGTGCAAAACAAAATTGTTCCTCATGTCTTCTTTAAAATCCTTCTCCAGTCTTCCCCATCCTAGGAAAAAGACTCCTGCCATTCACCTTATCTATATCCTTCATTATTTTATAAACCTCAACTTCCTACACTCCAGTCAAAAGAGTCTCAATCTATCCAGCCTCTCCTCATAACTCAAACCCTCCATTCCCAACAACATCCTAGTATATCTCTTCTGAACCCCCTCCAGCTTAATAATATCCATATACTTATAAATAGCTGTGATCACCCGACATATTTGCTCCTCAATTTCCCATTGACTATTGGGGAGGGTGTCTTTAGCACAGTCAGATCAAAGTGATCACACCTTATTTATCAGTTCCACCCAGGAATATCTCCCAGGAATATCCACGCTCAGTAATTCTATGGTGTTTTCCCTCAAAAAAATAAACCACTCCCCTCCTCTCTTGCCTGCCCTTCTATCCATCCTACAGCAACTCTACCCTAGCACTAAATTGCCTGTCCTGTCTTGTCACTCCTTCAGCTGTGTTTCTGGAACAGTTGCGGTATCCCAGTCCCATGTTCCCATCCATGCTAGGTTCACCTGCTTACCTGTCAGGTCTCTTGCATTGAAATAAAATCAGTTTAATTCATCAGCCTTCCCTTGCTCTTTGCTGTGCTATTGACTGCCTTATCTATTTAACTTGCTCCCTTCAATTCCCATAACACCCTCAACCTTCTCTTGTCTCATTCTGCTTCGGATCCCTCCCCACTGACAGACTAGTTTAAACTCTCTATACTAGCTCTAGTAAATCTTCCCAAAATTAATGTTAGCCATTCTCAAATCCATACCAATTCTCAATTCATCCCCAATTTGTTCAATGATTCTTAAATTTGTCTGATCATCATCTTCAAAGTCTTTCCCACTGCCGACAGGCCAGTGGTTGTTGGGCTTCATTGCAAATGGTGATTTCTTTTTTTTGAAAAGGATTTGAAGGTTATGGCTAGTGAGCATGTTATTTCCACTTTTTCTTACACTAGGACGCCTGGATGCATCTGATCTGATTGTAATGGTTTACTATCTTTAAGTTGAGTCAGCCTAAGACTTGGTATAGGAAATTGAGAGTTTGGTCTGCAAATCCTTGTAGTTTATGGACAGAGGCTGCCCTGTGTGAATACACAGTCAATATCGCCAACCTGACGCCCTCTAATTCAGGGGTCAGTGGACCAGAGTACATGTTGGACAAACAAGCTGCAAGATCAGGACAATTTGTTCCAGTTCAGCTTAGAGAAGGTCAACTTCAGAATAGGATTTGTATGACTGTTAGTGTACAGGGTAAGGGAACCCTGCAGAGAAAGAAAAAAAAGAATGTTCAGAAGCTGTCCTTAAGAACGATGTATTTCTTATGTGCAAGGACAGAAACACAGACTGTCAGATGATAGGTGGGGGTGGAGTTGTGCACTATATAATGCAGGGGTAGTTAAATGGACTTGAATAAGTTAGGAATTGATCATATCCTTTGCAAGCAGGATGGAGATTCCCATATGGTCTGCTGCCTACCTGGTGCCAAACTCAGGTACATCTCCCACTCATTTGAAAGGAAATTGGGAGGGGGGAGGATCAGAATCCAGTTACTCTGATCTGTTTTGGGACAAAAGAAAATGGAGGAAAAAGTAAGTAAGAGATGTTGTTCAGAAAACGTTAGGAATCAAGAGCTAAATTAGATCACTGGGCCTGGACTATAAATCACTCACCATCCTGATTTGGAACAAATCGCCATTCCTTCAATATCATTGGGTTGAAATCCTGAAAATCCTTTCCTAACAGCATTGTGGATGTCCCTACACCACACAAACTGCAGCAATTCAAGGCAGCACCTCACCACCATCTTCTCCAAGGCTATTATGTAGGAATGCACCAATCTGTCCTCTGCACTTGTTCCAACATCCGATAAGTCCACAAACCAATAGCTTACAGCACACAAAGAAGTCACTTGCTCATCACATCATGCTTGTCAAAGATCTAACTACACCAATCCCATTTTCGAACTCTTGGTCCATAATCCTGAAAGCTAAATCAAACACCGTTCAAATGTTGAGAGTTTCTGAATAAACCATCCTTTCAGGCACCGAGTTCCAGATTCTCACTGCACTATGGGTGAAGCAATTTCTCGATTCTCCTCCTAGCTTTCTGCCTTTTACCTTAAAATCTGAAGCCCATGGTCATCAGGTGCCCTTTCAAACTTTTCAACTCCAAGGAAAACAGCCCTGGCCTATCCAGGTTTCCTCAGCAGACTCTCCACCCAAGGACTTGGCCGACATTTTGCCTACTCTCATGATTTGACTCTTGAATGCACAGTCTATCAAACTTTGTCCAGCTTTGCTCTCAATCAATTCAATGACCTATCTTTACGTTGCTTCTGGGGAAGAAAATTCCTGACTAAACAATATTAAAAACAAATTTTACAAGGGAAAATTCTTACTCCTAAGCAATGCCCCCAGTTGTAGTCTTCCCATAAGAGAAAGTATCCTCTAGGCGTTTACTCCATCCAGTCCACCCAGGATGCAACAATGCTTAAATAAAATCACCTCTCATTGTGATGGGCAATGAAAGCTGGATTTGCTAATTGATGCTCATATGTTAAGAGGAAATGAAAAATTCTGCAAACAAATGTCAGAGAGTTAGGGTAATTATAGGTGAGCACCTGGTTGAAACTGAGGTGTGGGGAAGAGACATTTTAATAGCCTGAATACTGACAGCACCTACTGCTCCTAATTGAATGGGCTTCATCTAAACTGGGCTGAGACCAAGATTGTGGTAAAAGAGGATGGAGAGAGTGGCTGGAGGAGTTTAATGGGCTGGTGAAGGAGTTAAGAGAAGATGTGGAAGTGTTAATACTAAATAGGAACGTAAATAAAATATTTCAAAAACAAAAATGCTTTTGCACAGAACTATAGATTCAAGGGTAAACATGGAAAATGGGTGAAATAAGAAATGACAGTTGTTACTACAAGCTATCGAGTATCGCCAAAATAAGTGCTCATTATACAAACTAGGGTAAAAGGAATTGAAGGACAAATTCATCTTGGTGACTCTGACATGATAACTATAACTCAGAAATGGCTGCAAAACACTCAAAAAGAGGAAATGAGTAAATTAGGTTTAAATTCCTACAGGAAGTCTTGGGAAATTAAGTAGAATAGATCGTATAAACTTAGATATCAAGGAAATGAAAAGAGTTAGCAGATGCATAGCTCTAAAACTAGTTAAGTGACGAGGTACAGCCAACAGTGCTTAACTGGTGTCGTTTGGATGGGGAGGCGTGCAGTGGAAATGCCCAGGAATCAGTGCTGGAACTCTTGCTTTCCCTTCATAAGGACCTAGACCTTTAGAAGACTGCACACAATTCTGATCATCCTTCCATAAGGAGGATACTGTTAGGCGTGAGTGGGTACAGGAAAGGTTTATATGGATGTTGCCAGGACTGGAGGGTTTGAGTTTTTGGGAGATGCTGAATAGACTGGGGCTTCTTTTCCTGGAGTGTCAAAAGTTGAAGGGTGACCTTAGAGAGGCTTCTAAAATCATAGGGGTACTTAGGGTGAATAGCCAAGGTCTTTTTCCCAGGATAAGGGAGTCCAAAACTAGAGGGCAGAGGTTTAACAGGAGTGGGGTAAGATTTATAAAGGAACTAACACTTTCACAGAGAGGATAGTGTGTGCATGAAAAAAAGATGCCAGAGGAAGTGGTGGAGGCTGGTACAATTACAATATTTAAAAGGCATCTGGATAGATCTATGAATATCAAGGATTAAGAGGGATATGGGCCATATGCTGGCAAATGGGACTAGATCAAATTAGGATGTCTGGTCAGTGCAGACAAGTTGGACTAAAATGTCTGTTTCCATGCTGTATAACTATAACTATACAGTGAGCAGAGTACAAGTTCAAAATATGAAACTCTGAAACACTGAATTTAGCAGAGTGTGCAGAATTTCAAAAAGTCATTTACAAATTGGTAGAACGGGTGAAACGATGGTGGACAGATTTCAAAGTGGAAGGATGAAGTGATTCAGTTTAGTAGGAAGTACACAGGGACAGTACAAAATAAAGAATACAATTTAAATGGGGTATAGGAGCAGACGAACTCGAGTACATAAGTTATTGAAAGGGGCAAGACAGGTTGAAAGATCATGAAGCATATCGTAACCTAATTTATTAATAAAGTTCCAAAGTACAAAAGCAAGGTTACATTGAACATGCCTCTTCCACTTCAATCCCTCTTCAATTAAAAGGATCCACCCAGAGGTAAGGAAAACTAACATGAGAATTTAAGACAGAGTTAAAAAATAGAAAAGGATTTAATATTGTGGTGGAAGCTGCATTTGTGAAATTGGAGATTGTAGGGGTTAAAAAAAGCCTATCAAAAAGACAGTGATCATCATGAGAAATCTGAAGACAAAAGCAGACAGGTTATGCTTTAGTTATACAGGGCACTGGTGAGACTTCATCTTGAGAATGGTATTTGTCTCCCCCTTGAAGCAAGCATTGGAGACAGGTCAGAGAAAATTTATCAAACTAATGCCTGAAATGAGCAAGTCGCCTTACAATTCTTACTTGTCTTACAGCTAGACTAGTTATCTGGAGTTCAGAAGAACAAGGAGTGACTTAATCGAAACATCCTCAGATCTTGCCAGGGAGATTGGAGAGAACATTTTCCCTCATTGAGGAATTAAGAACTACGGGTCATTATTTAAGGTGGAAATAGATAAATTGTCAAGCAAGAGAATGCAAGGTGACCAGGGTATGCGGATTTGAAGTTGCAATCAGATCAGCCATGCTTGTATTTTGTAGAATTGGAGCTAACTGATCAAAACATTTGTGAATTTCGCATGCATTCAGAAGAGTTTTCTAGAAAACTACAGAGCAAGTCATACTGTGCAAAAGAAGTACTTTGACCAATCGTCTTTACTGATAAAAATGCCTCATAATCTATGTACACGAATCCCATTTTTGATCCACGGACTTAAATGTTATGAAATTTCAAAGTGCTCATCCACACTGCCTTCCCACAAGATTCCTAACAACCTCTGGGTGAAAAGGATTCACCACCCATTACAGTCTTCACTCAGCTTGCCCTTCAGTTTTCTTCATAGTTAAAATGTTCTATCCCAGGCAACATGCTGGTAAGCATATTACATGGAGAAGGGCAGTGGGAAACCAGAGGATTGGGAAGCATAAAAAGACCAGAGGGCCAAAAAAGAAAGGAGGGAGAAGATTAAATGAGAGTAAGCTAGCCAGTAATACAAAGGAAGACTGTAAAAGTTTCTTTAGATGTATTAAGGGCAAAAGAGAGGCAAAAGTTGACATTGGACCACTGGAAAATGACATTGAAGAGATAGTACTGGGGAACAAGGAAATGGCAGAGGAACAGAATAATTACTTCTCATCAGTCTTCACGGTGCAAGATATGAATAATATCCCAAATATTCAAAGTTAACAATCACACAACACCAGGTTATAGTCCAACAGGTTTAATTGGAAGCACACTAGCTTTTGGAGTGACGCTCCTTCATCAGGTGATTGTGGAGGGCTCGATCCTCCACAATCACCTGATGAAGGAGCGTCGCTCCGAAAGCTAGTGTGCTTCCAATTAAACCTGTTGGACTATAAGCTGGTGTTGTGTGATTTTTAACTTTGTGCACCCCAGTTCAACACCGGCATCTCCGAATCATGTCAAATATTCAAGATAGTGAGGGGGCAGAGCTGAGTATGGTGGCCATTCCCAAGGAGAAGATGTTACAAAATCTGAATGGTCTCAAGGTAAATAAAGCACCTGGACCAGATGGACTACACCCCAAACTTCTAAAAGAGATAGCTGAAGAGATAGTGGAGACGTTAGCATGATCTTTCAAGAATCGCCAGAGTCAAGGAAAGTCCCAGAGGACCGGAAAACCACGAACGTGACACCCCTGTTTGAAAAGGGAGTAAGGCAAAAGATGGAAAATTACAGACTGATTTGCCTAACCCTCAGTTATGGGTAAGATTCTGGAGTCCATTGTGAAGGATGAGACTTCTGGATATTTGGAAGTCTATGGTAAAATAGGGTAAAGTCAGCATGGTTTCATCTAGGGGAGGTCATGCCTGACAAATCTTCTAGAATGTTTTGAGGAAATAACGAGCAGGTTAGACCAAGGAGAGTCAATGGATGTTATCTATTCAGCCTTCAAGAAGGCCTTTAACAAGCTGCCACACAGGAGGCTGCTGAATGAGACAATGGCACCATGGTGTTCGATGCAAAGTGCTAGCATGGATAGAAGGTTGGCTGTCTGGCAGAAAGCAGTGAGAAAGAGGTCTTTCTCAGGATGGCAGCCAGTGACAAGTGTTAGGAATACAACTTTTCACATTCACGGTCCAGATGAAAGAACTGAGGGCTTTCTGGCTAAGTTTGCAGATCATACATAGATAGATAGAGGGACAGGTAGTAATAAGAGGGTACAGAAGCATTTGAACAGGTTAAGAGAGTGGGCAAAAAAAGTGGCAGATAGAATACAACATGGGAAAGTGAGCTCATGCACTTTGGTAGGAAGAATAGAGGCAACTAGGAGAAAGCGAGGACTGCAGATGCTGGAGATCAGAGCTGAAAAATGTGTTGCTGGAAAAGCGCAGAAGGTCAGGCAGCATCCAAGGAGCAGGAGAATCGTCCGAAAGCCCGAAACGTTGATTCTCCTGCTCCTTGGATGCTACCTGACCTGCTGCGCTTTTCCAGCAACATATTTTTCAGAATAGAGGCATCGACTACTTTCAAATTGGGGAGAAAATTCAAAGGTCTGAAGTGCAAAGTAGTGCAGGTCATGCTTCACAAGCCTTATTGAGTTATTTGAGGATGTGACAAAACACACTGATGAAGGTAGAGCAGTCGATGTGGTGCACATGAATTTTAGCAAGGTCGTTGATAAGGTTCCCCACAGTTGACTCATTCGGAGAATAAGGAGGCATGGGATATAGGGGAGTTTGTCTGTCTGGATATAGAATTAGCTGTACCATAGAAGACAGACAGTGGTAGTAGATTGAAAGTATTCAACATGGAGCTCGGTCACCAGTGATGTTCCAGAGGAATCTGTTCTGAAACCTCTGCTCTTTGATTTTTATAAATAACTTGGATCAAGAAGTGGAAGGGTGAGTAAGTGTGTTTGCCAATGACACAAACATTGGAGGAGTTGTGGATAGTGTGGAGGGCTGTTGTAGGTTGCAACTGGACATTGACAGGATGCAGAGCTGGGCTGATAAGTGGCAGATGGAGTTCAACTTGGAAAAGTGTGAAATGATTCACTTTGGAAGGGAGATCCCTGTACTGCCTGCCGGTTCCCTTTCCTACCCCCGACTGTAACCCATCTACCTTCTTCACATGGCTGTGGAGTAACTACCTCCCTGTAGCTCCTCTCCATAACCCCCTCTGCCTCCTGAATGATCCGAAGTTCATCCAGCTCCAGTTCCCTAATAGTTCTCGAGGAGCTGGAGTTGGGTGCACTTCCCGTAAATGAATTGTCTTATGAAGAAAGGTTGATATAGCTAGGGCCCTTCGCATTGGAGCAAAGAAGGATGAGAGGTGATTTGATAAACATGTAGAAGATGATAAGTGGCACGGATAAACATGGAGGAGGAAATAGCTATCACAAGGGGACAATTTTAAGGTGACTGGAAGAAGGTTCAGGGGAGATGTCAGAGGTTGACATCCAAGTGACTCTTGGACAGGCACATGAAAGATAGTGAAATGAAAGGTACTCAGGTTAGTTTGATTTTAGAGTCGGATAAAGAGTCGGCACAACATCAAAGGCCAAAAGGACCTGTACTGTTCTGTGTTCTATGAATATGTTAACTTAATAGAAAACGTGTTTAATGCCATGTCCAGACCAGGAGTGCTGGCTTAGGAATCAGAGTTGGAGAAAATATAAGCTTTCAGTTGTGAGAGTATCCATACAAGCAAACTTCAAAACGTCCAGGAAAAAGTACTGGAACAAATCTATTGAGTGGAATTTAAAGATTTGAAATAGGGTGGTCTTCCCAGACTTCCAATACTGTTGGGAAGCAAATCAAAAGTTTGTTCTGCCGTTTTAAGGTTTCCCTAAACAGCTTTCTATATTTAGGTAGCCTTGGCTTCTTTTGCCCTTTTGTGAAATACCTTTCTGCTTTATAAATACAGAAAATCTACTGTTGGGTGTTCATGTTTCATTCTTTAAAAAAATGTATCTATTACGCCAGATTTCATTCTGGTCACACATTAGCTGAAATTATAATTTAGATGCAGTAAACCTCAGCAAGTTGAGACAGATCCAGTACATGTTGAATTGAGAAAATGACTACAATGACAGATGTTCACAAAGAATGTCATGTGATAAGAAACTAGTTTACATTCATGAGACAAAAAACATGTGTAATTAGAGAGATTGGAGACAACAAAATTACCAGATAATAGTACACAAATAACCTAGATCTTAGCAAATTATAAGGACAGTGTGAATACAAGATGACAATGCAGATAGCAAGAACTAAGAAAGGGAAAGTGAACGACACTATCAAAAGCATTAAACATTTTACAGAATTATATGAGGAAAAAGAGCATGGTTAAGAACAATGTACATTCCTGAAAAACTGACAACAGTGCAATTATCAACAGTGTTGAAACAGGATCAGAAATCATGACTTTAAAGCACACAGTTGCTTGCTCTTAACGAACTCAAGGACATGATAGTGCAGTATGATTGAGCATGTGGGGCTACGTTCTGCCCTGTACCTTGGCTATGTTGTTAACTTGGCTGATCACATCGGAAGGAAATATTGTATGCAGTGTGGTTAGAGATAGAAAACAATATTGACAGATTACAGTCTGACAAAAAAACCTGAGGAGCAGACTGAATCCTGTTTTGATCTCCACAGACAATTTGTTCAGCATTCCCAGCACATTTGATTTTTATTATTAGAAGATGTGAATACAGAAACTGGAAAATGATTTCAATCTATGCAAGCGAGATCCTTTGATCCTTAAAAAGAATAGGAGAAGAAATTTTCGCATTGGTGAGAAGTTACAAACATTGGATGTTCAAAGTGACTTGAGGAGATCCCAGTACACAGACTGAATTTAAGAATGGGAACAGAAAATGATCAAAAACTGCTAACAAAATGCTGGCCTTTATACACAGGACAGGATTACATGGAGTAGAAGTCATGCTTCAGATATACAAAGCCCAGAGCACATGAGTGTGCAGGGAATAGGTGTAGACCATTCAGCTAACCGAGCATGCTGCACAACTAGATCATGACTGATCTTCTGCCTCAAACCCACCTTCCCGTCCACTCCACATATCGCATGATGCCAAGAGACCATTTTGGTATTAAACATATTCAAAAGGGAGACGCCACAAGTCTTTTGTGAAAATGGAGAAATGGCTCACTTCAAATTAAAATGGTTGGCCACTTATCCTGATTGTGGCCCTCTGTCCCCCAGCCAAGACAGGGGGTGGAGCGACGACACAGAATCCTTGTATGTCCAACCCCTTCACAATCTTGTGCATTTCGAAGTGATCACCCCTCAACCTTCTGAACTCCAAAGGAAATCCAAGTCCAATTCACTCCGTTCCCATTGGGTGGCAACTCCCCTCATCATCGGCACCATTCAGGTATTACCTGAAATGCAAGTCCGTCCTTCCAAAAATATGGAGACTAAAACTGTAGTCTTCTAAGCATAGCCTCACCCAGTCCGTATGTAGCAAGACTTTCTTCCTGCACTTCAATACCTTTGTAATAAAGACCATCATGACACTATCTCACAAATTGCTTACTGTACCCAAGTGCTAATCTTTGAGATCCTTACAAAAAGCATACCCAGTTCTGGGCAGAGTCATTACTTGCAAAAAAACTGCTTTCCAGTTGTTACTAGTTGTTACAGTAAATAACTTCACTGGGGGAGGTGATGGACTATTATTATTATAACTAGATCATTAATTCAGAGAGCCAGGGTCACTTTCTGGGAAGATGAGTTCGAATCCTTCCCTATAATGGAAACTGAATTCCATGAAAACCTGGCATTAAGAGTATAATGCTGACGATGAAAACATTGTCAGTTGCAACAGAGATGTACAGCACGGAAACAGACCCTTCGCTCGAACTTGTCCGTGCTGACCAGATATCCCAACACAATCTAGTCCCATTTGCCAGCACTTGGCCCATATCCTTCTAAAAGAAAGTGAAGACGGCAGATGCTGGAGATCAAAGCTGAAAATGTGTTGCTGGAGAAGCGCAGCAGGTCAAGCAGCATCCAAGGAGCAGGCGAATCGATGTTTTGGGCATGAAACCTTCTTCAGGAAGGGCTGAAGAAGGGCTCATGCCCGAAACGTCGATTCTCCTGATCCTTGGATGCTGCGCTTTTCCAGCAACACATTTTCAGCCCATATCCCTCTAAACCCTTCCTATTCATATACCATCCTGATGCCTTTTAAATGTTGCAATTGTATCAGCCTCCACCACTTCCTCTGGCAATTCATTCCATACACGTACCACCCTTTTATATCTTTCCCCTCACACCCTAAACTTATGCCCTCTAGTTCTGGACTCCCCCCATCCCAGGGAAAAGATTTTGTCTACTTATCCTCTGCATGCCACTCATAGACTTTATAAAGTCATCCCTCAGCATCTGACACCCAAGCAACAGCAAACAGCCCAAGCCTATTCAGCCTCTCCCAATAGCTCAAATCCTCCAACTATGGCAACATCCTTGTAAATCTTTTCTGAACTCTTTCAAGTTTCACAACATCTTTCCGATAGGGAGGAGACCAGAATTGAACGCAATATTTCAGAGGGAGCCTAACCAATGTCCGGTACAGCCGCAACATGACCTCCCAGCTCCTGTACTCAATACTCTGACCAATAAAGGAAAGCATACCAAACACCTTCTTCACTATCCTATCTACCTGGGACTCCACTTTCAAGGAGCTATGAACCTGCACTCCAAGGTCTCTTTGTTCAGCAACACCCCCTAGGACCTTACCATTAAGTGTATAAGTCCTGCTTGGATTTGCTTTTAAAAATGCAGCACCTCGCATTTATCTGAATTAAACTCCATCTGCAACTCCTCAGCCCACTGGCCCATCTGATCAAGATCCCGTTGTATTCTGAGACAAACTTCTTCACTGTCCACTACACCTCCAAATGAAAGAAAACTGCCATGTGACTACATGTGACTCTAGACCAACAGCAATGTAGTTACTCTTAAAAGGAAATTACTGGAGAAATTCAAATCTATAGAACACTCGATCCAAAAAGTTAACTCTAATTTCTCTTCACATACCTGTTGAGTTTTTCTTGCAATTTGTTTGAGTTTCTGATTTCTAGCATCCGCAGTACTTTGTTTTTGGTTATTTTTACCTGCTGTCTGGCTAATTAGGGGTGAGCAATAAATGCTAGCTGAGTCAGTTAGCAAGAGTAAACAAAAACATACTTGCTCAAGTGAAATGCCATCTGCCATTTTGTTGCCCATTCTCCAAAACTGTCTATATCTTTCATAGATTATTTTCAGTCATGTATATCTAATTAGATTATAAAGAGTCAAAATCCCCAACGCTGATCCTTGCACAATTCCACTACTGACAGCCTCCAAGTTGAGAATCCATCATTTACAGGTATCTCTTAGCTTTTTAATCAATCAATCTTTATTCACCACAACAACAAAAGCATCAGAACTTATTTAACAGCACCTTATGATTGCCTCCAAAAATTCAGGTGTACATCTACTCATCACACTTTATCTACTGACTTCTTACATATCAAAGAAAGCTCTAAGTTTATTAAACAAAATTTCATTTTAGCAAAACCATGCTAACTGTCTAATTATACTAAACACTGTCCATATTAAGACCATTAAGCCTTTATAAACATAGATCCCAACACTCTTTCAATGACTGATGTCAGGCTATCTGGTCTGCAGTTCCTCATGTTTTTCTCAGCTCCATTCTTGAATATCTATTACCTTTACAGATAGGAGGGAATTTCTGAAAATTATAATCAGTGCATCATTTCTCATCATGTTTCAAAAGAATCGAATGTTGCAGATATCAAAATTTGGGGAGTGGTCAATTTAAATCTTTTCTGCTTTCCCGGTCAGCTCTCTTTTGTTGATTACCTTATTTTCCTCACTCTCTTCAGCCACTAGCTTACCTTTATTTGGTGCATACAAATTGTGCCATCTACTGGCAAAGATACAAATTTTTCTTCTGCCTTTTCCTCATTCTCCAAACGTGTCTCACATCAGATTTTAAGAACCATTTGTTCAGGCTACTCTTTTTCTTTTTATATATTTGAAGAACCTCTGACAATCTGCTTTCATGTTCCAAGCTACTTTGCTGTTATTCTATTACGTACTTTTCCAGACTAAATCCCAATATTCACTTACTGAAACCGTTGCAACATAATTCTTTTCCTTTAGTTCAATTCTAAGCCCAGCTTCCTTCGTAAATCCAAATGGGTCTTTCTTGCTGAGTATTTGCTTTGCAAGAGAGTATGTCTTGTTGAACATTTTGCATTCTTCTTTTAAAATGGTTCCCAGTGTTTACTTAACGTTTTAGTCTATTGTTCCTAACAGCTCATACCTAATCAATTGGCTTTAAGTTGAAGATTCCTGTCTGTAATTCAAGTATGTCAATTTCAACCTCACTTCTATGATCCCTACTCCTGAAATTTTTCACTACAAACTAATTAGCCTGCCTCATTACACTAGGATTAAAATAATTTAACCATTCATTGGCTCCACAAGGCTTTGCCCACAAAACTACCCTGCAGAGCACTTTTCCCAATTTGATTCCTCCAGATTCAGTCCATCATAATAATTCTACTATTTTTGAAAAAAAGGGTACCACCAGTGCATCACAGAGCCAGCATATTGTATACTATTATGGCCCAAAATATAATTGTCACTAGGAGATCTTTAAACTATTCACCCCAGTGGTTTTGGAATCTTGCTATCTCCCAACCTTCATCATCACAAAACCATGCTGAAGAGAGCTAAATCCTTGATTTTACCTAATTCTTTCATGGGATGTTGCATCATTTGTTGCCCATCCCTAATTACCCTTGAATTGATAAGCTTCCACCCTAAAAATATTCAATGACCTATCTTCTAAGGTAGAACTCCAAAGTTGAAGAAGCCACTGAGAATAAAACAATCATCCCTAAATTTAGATCAGTGCCCCTAGTTCTGGACTGACACACAACAGGAAATATCATTTTCACATACCAATTTAGTAATTTTGTGAACCACCTCCAGTGCAATCACATCTTTTCTTTAAGAAGGAGACCAAAACTATACACAGTATTTGTGATGTAGTCTCACAATGCTTTGCATAACTGAAGGCAATACTGAATTTAGTATTGTGCAATAAGGGAGATTTGATAAGGGAGCTTATGATGAACGAACTCTTTGAAGGCAGTGATCATAATATGACAAATCATTCTGCAATATGAGGAGAGGGAGAAATTAGAATCAGAGGTAACAGTATTACAATTGAATACAGAGGAACCTCAATTATCTGAACAAGATGGGCGGGCACTATTTCATTCAGATAATTGATTACTCAGTTAATTGATTCAAAGCCTCTCCTCTGGGGCTTGGAGTTTTTGGAAGTTTCCTTTTTCTTCACTCTGCCAGTCTTGCTCCCCCTCTCTGTCTCAGAGTTTGTTTCTGAGCAGAGACACACACTTGTGTGTAAGGAACTTGCAGCATTGCTGAAGCTCCCCACGGTCCCCCATCAGTTCAATGGGACTGACAGAGAGCACGTGCTCAATCAGCTCCCCGTTCAGGAGAGTAGGCAGCAGCACACCGCACACGAGACCCATACACCACCACCACCACCAACCCCGCCACCGGCCACCGACCCCCCCCACCCCCGATCTCCTTCAGAGAATCCGATATTATCTGTAAAGACAATGACAGAGGCATGAGAGAGGAGTGGAGTGGGTAGAATTGACTGGGAAGGAACCTAGCAAGAAAGACAATGGAACTGCAATGGCAGGAATTTCTGGGAGTAATTCAGGAAACACAACAAAGATTCAACCTGAGGGAAAAAGAAGGTGCAGGGAGGATGAGGCAACCATGGCTGATTAGAGAAGTCAGGGACAGCATAAAACCAAAAGAGAAAGCATCTAATGTCGGGAAGGGCAGTGGAAACCAGAGGATTGGGAGCCTACAAAGACCAACAGAGGGCATCAAAAAAAATAAGGACGGAGAAAATTAAATATGAGGGTGAGCTAGCCAGTAATATAAAAGAACAATGAGAGTTTCTTTAAATACAGTAAGGGCAAAAGAGGGGCAAAAGTGGACACTGGGACACTGGAAAATGATGTTGGAGTAATGTGGCACAAGGAAATGGCTGAGGAACTGAACAATTATTTCACGTCAGTCTTCACGGTGGAAGATACGAGTATTATCCCAAAACTTCAAGAGTGTAAGGGGGCAGAGCTGAGTGTGGTGGCAATCACCAAGACGGTGCTACAAAAACTGAATGGTCTCAAGGTAAATAAATCACCTGGACCAGATGGACTACACCCCAGACTTCTAAAGAAGATAGCTGCAAAGATACGAGCTAGCGGTGATCTTTCAGGAATCACTAGAATCAGAGAGAGTCCCAGGGAACTGGAAAACCACTAATCTGACATCTGTTTAAAAAGGGAGTAAGGCAAAAGACAGAAAATTACAGCTCAATTTGCCGAAACTCAGTTGTGGGTAAAATCTTGGAATCCATTGTGAAGGATGAGATTTCTGAAAACTTGGACGTGTATGGTAAAATGCGGCAAAGTTAGCATGGTTTCATCAAGGGGAAAGTCATGCCTGACAAATCTGCCACAATTCTTTGAGGAAGTAAATGAGCATGATATCAATGATGTTATCTACCTGGACTCCAAGAAAGCCTTTGACTAGGTGCTGCACATAGGTTGCTCAGTAAAACAAGGGCCTATGGTATTAGAGGCAAGGTGCTAGCATGGATAGAAGATTGGCTTTCTGGCAAAAAGCAGAGGGTGGGGATAAAAGGGTGTTTCTCAGGATGGCAGCTGGAGACAAGTGGTGTTTCGCAAGGCTCAATGTTGGGTCCATAATTTTTCATTTTATACATTAACGATCTACATGAAGCAACTGAGAGCACTCTGGCTAGGTTTGCAAACAATACAAAAAAATAGAAAGAGGGACAAGTGGCATTGAGGAGGTGGATGGGCTGCAGAAGGATTTGGGCAGGTTAGGAGAATGGGCAAAGGAGTGGCAGATGGAATACAATGTGGGAAGTGTGAGGTAATGTAGTAGTTTGATAGGAAGAAAAGAGGCATGGACTATTTTCTAAATGGGGAAGAAATTCAGATGTCTGAAGTGCAAAGAGACTTGGGAGTTCTAGTCCAGATTCTCTCAAGGTACAGTTTGAGTCAGTAATTAGGAAGGCAATTGCAATGATGGCACTTATTTTGAAAGAACTTGAATATAAAAGCAGCAAAGTATCTCTGACGCTCTATAAAACTCTGGTCCGACAACATTTGGAGTATCGTGTGCAGTCTTGGGCCCATTATCTCAGGAAGGACATACTGGCTCTGGAGCGTGTTCACAGGAGGTTTACGGAAATGATCCCAGGAATGAAAAGCTAAACAATTGAGGAATGTTTACGAACTCTGGGTCTACACTCAATGGGGTTTAAAAGGATGAGGGGAGGATCTAATCGAAACTTACAGAATCCTGAACGGCCTGGACATGGTAGATGTTGGGAAGTTGTTTCCATTGAAAGAAGAGACTAGGATTCGAAGGCACAGCCTTAGAGTATAGGGAAGACATTTTAGAATGGAAATAAGAAGAAACTTTTTCAGCTAGAGAGTAGTGAATCTGTGGAATTCATTGCCACAGAAGGCTGTGGAGGCCAGGTCATTGAGTATATTTAAGACTAAGATTGAAAGGTTCTGAGTATCGAGGGAATCGGGGGGGTCACAGGGAGAAAGTGGGAGAGTGAGTTGAGAAATTTATCAGCCATGAATGAATGGCAGAGCAAACTCGATGGGCAAAATGGCCTAATTTCTGCCCTTCGGTCCTATGTTTAATTGGACCAAATGATCTGCTTCCATGTCGAATGATCCCTTGATTCTACAATAAGATCCTTACTTTTATGTTTGCCTGCTTGAATAGTTCCTGTAGCTTTATATCAACTATTCCCTAGGACTTGCATGCCTCAGAACTTTGCCATCATTCTCCATGAACCAATACTCTGCTTTTCCTTCCTGCCAAAACGAACCTCACATCTTTGATATGCCATCTGTCAGATTTTTGACGACTTACTCAACTATCTATATCCTTCGGGAACCTCACGTCCTGTTCACATCATACTTTCCCAACAATCTTTGTGTTATTTACACATTCTGCCACCATGACTTTGTTCCCCTCACCTAACTCATTTACATGAAGCATAAACCCTAAGGTAACAGTGGTAGCAACTGCTGGAGTCATGGAGAACCATAAGGCTGCACACATTAGAAAGAGACCCAACAGATGAGTTTAATGAGAGGGTCACTGCCCATCAGGTGAGGGGCAAAATCGAAAAGGTGTGACCTTCATGGTGACTTGAGCTATATGGGAATTAAACCAAAATTATTGGAGTCATTCTAAATCACAAACCAACCATCCAGCCAAACAAGCTAAATGAGAGTTCCAGGGGATTGATCATGAACTAATGAAGGATCAGAAATAAAATTTTATACAACATTTAAAAGTCATCTGGATGGATGTATGAATAAGGAGGGTTTAGAGGGATATGGGCCAAGTGCTGGCAAACGGGACTAGATTAGATTAGGATAAATGGATGAGTTGGATCAAAGGGTCTGCATCTATGCTGTACATCTCTATGACTACATGATTCCCCAGACCCCCGAGCAACTCTGCATCCTGTCAATCACGAAAAGGCCTTTTTATGCAAAAATTTAATTTGTCAACCAATCTTTTATGCTAATACAGCCTCCAAATTCTTACATTGTGCAACAACTTTTGATATGGCACCTCAGCAAATGCCTTTAACATTTCATAATACAACCAACACGCTTGTCTCTCCTCACCCACGCCCACAACCTCAAAAATTATTTCTGCCTCTTTAGTCTGCAAGCTCCCTTTGTGATCTTTAACACACAGATCAAATCCTCCCCCGGTCTCCAAACTTCCACTGCATGTCTGAGTTTATATGATCGCATTCTGGAAATTAACTCTTGGATTGCAGCCATCGTTCTGATAAATCAACTCCAGGACCATTAGATCATTCTCAGTGTTGTGCCCAGAACTTTTCTATCATTGCCATCAAGCCTGGTTTAATGATAGGAGCAGCAACCAGCAAACCTAAAAGTTATGAACTTTGTGAACCTACAACATGAACTAATTGCATGCCAAACAACATGGCTAAATGTGATAGACAGAGCTGATCCCACAAATGGATTCAAGCTCAACAGTCCTGGAACGCATTCAGTTGTGAACAGTGACAGACAACTCAGAGGAGGCAGCTCCACAAATATAGCCATCTTCAGCTTTCAACAGATCAGTGCAAAAAGCTGAAATATTTGAAATCACCTTTAGTCAGATGGATGATCTTCTCTGACTTCTCCAGAGGTCCCCAGCATATGATCTCAGTCTCTTACAGATGCCAATTCAATTCAGTCCACATGATATCAACAAACAGTTGGAGGCATTGGATTTTTCCAAGGCTTTGGGCCCTGACAACATGCCAACAATAGATCTTGCGCTTCCCCTCGTCAAGCTGTTCCAGTGCAGCTATAACACTGGCATTGACCCAACAATATGGAAAATTTCCTGGTATGTTCTCTACATAAAAAAGGACAATTCCAACTGTGCCAATTATTAGCCTACCACTCCACACTCAAAGTGATAAAGGGTCATCAGTGCCAAAAGTAATATTTATTCTGCAATAATCTACTCACTGACCCTCAGTTTGGGTTCCAAGGCCACCAAACTCCTAATCTTATTACAGCCTTGATTCAAACATGGACAGAAAAACTGAATATCAGAGGTGAGGTGACAGTGACCATCCTTGACATCAAGAAAGCAGTTGACAGCATGGAATCAAGGAACCCCAACAAAACTGGAGTCAATGGGAATCGAAGAAATACTTTCTATTGGTTGGAGTCAGCTTATCAGAGGCCCATCATCTCAGTCCCAGGACTTTTCTGCAGGAGTTCCTCAGAGTAGTGCCCTAGGATCAGGCATCTTTAGCTGCTTTAATGGAAGACTTTGGCTCAAATGGTAAAAAAAAATACAGACCACACAAGTACCAGGGATCACTAACAAGAGAGAAGGTACAAATCAGGTATATGATAGAATTCTCCCCACTTGCCTGATGAGTCCACTCCGAACAAAATATGTGCCACCATTCAATCAAAAGCATCTCACTTAATTGGCACGACATCCACTAACTACAACATTCACTCTCTCCTCCACTGAGGATGTGTACCATTTGCAAGGTGCACTTCAGAAAGTCAACAAGGCTCCTTTGACAGCACTTCCAAACTGGTAGCCTTTATCTCCTAGAAGAATGGCAGGTATGCGAGAACACATCGCTCTCTCTCACCCCACCCTGACTTGGAAATATATTGCAGTTCCTTTACTGTCACTGGGTCTGAACTCCATCTATTCCAGCACAGTGATGTCTCTACACTACAGACTGCATCAATTCCAAAAGGTTGCTCATCACCATCTTTTCAAGGGAAATGCCCACATTCCAAAGAGGACAGAATAAATATCTAAAACCTCCCTCAACATTATCACAAACATTCCCATGGCGAGTACAGTGAAAGTGAAATATAATTTATATTCTCCCATGTAATACTCCCCAGAACAGTTACAGCACAGTTTGGAGATTGCAAAATCCCCTCCAAATTGTCCCAAATACACTCAGCACAGGTACACCAATGGACCACACCTTTATATGAACAGCACCAGTATGTCAGTACAACACACTGCCAAGTTTAATGGCAAACCTGGATACAGTCATAGAGATAGACAGGATGAAAACAGACCCTTTAGTCCAACTCATCCATGTCGACCAGAGATCCTCAATAAATCTAGTCTCATTTGCCAGCATTTGGCACAAACCCTCTAAACACTTCCTTTTACCTGTTGTAATTGTACCAATTCCTCTGGCACCTGATTCCATACACAATGACTACATGAAAAAGTTGCCCCCTTAGCTCCTTCTTTCCCCTCTCACCTATGCCCTCTAGTTTTGGACTCCCTGCCCACCCCAGGGAAAATACCTTGTCTATTTACCCTATCCATCTTCTTCAATTTTATAAACCTCTGTAAAGGTCACTCTTCAGCCACTAATACTCCAGGGAAAATAGCCCCAGTTTATTCAGCCTTTCCCTATGGCTCATAGAATTAGAGTCATACAGCATGGAGAGAGGCCCTTTGGTCCAAACAGGTCCGTACCAACCAAAATGTCCATCAATGCTAACCCCACTTCTCTGCACTTGGCCCATATCCTTTTAATCCTTTCCTATCCATGTATTTGTCCAAATGTCTTTTAAATGTTGTTCATGTACCCAACCTCAACCACTTCAACTGAATGCTGACTGTTATCCAAAACACTATTTTAGAGAATGGAAGATGATGATCCTGATGCAGAGCGTGAATCACCATGTGTAGCTGTGGGCTGACTTGTGATGTCACATGAACACAGTTTAAACTGCTCAAAACCACTAGATGGCAACACTGTATTCTTCCAGTTGTGAGCTGAAAATGTGTTGCTGGGAAAGCGCAGCAGGTCAGGCAGCATCCAAGGAGCAGGAGAATTGAAGTTTCGGGCACGAGCCCTTCTTCAAGAAGGCTCATGCCCGAAACGTCGATTCTCCTGCTCCTTGGATGCTGCTTGACCTGCTGCGCTTTTCCAGCAACACATTTTCAGCTCTGATCTCCAGCATCTGCAGACCTCACTTTCTCCTAGAAGATTCTTCCAGTTGTGGCCAAGCCTGTGAGTAAGCTGTGCATTGCTTGCTGTCCCGTTGCATATGTAGTTTAAACTACAGAGGGAAAGCATAGTTCAGTTTACTGTTCCAGTTGTCCAGAATGATCAGCCTAACATATGATTCACCCACTTGACCCCCCAACCAGAGACTTACCTAGGAAGTTAGGGTACAGTTGATCAACATTATCAATCACATAGTTGCACTTGGGGCACCGGTTGCTGACTTCCAAGCTCTGTCGAATACATTTATAGCTGGAAAAAGACCAGACAATAAGTGAAAGAATACAATCCCCATGCCACACACAGCTACATCTTCCCTCATTCAATCTTCAAGTCTCCCTGGCGATCTCTCCCTTTAGACTGTCTCTAGGATGAATTGCCCTGCATTGTGGTCGACAAGAATCAGTCACATTAGTCTCTGATTTGTTATCTTCCTAAAGCCAGATAACAGCAGAACTGCAGCATATCAGCCCATGACTGTGTCACAAACACATTTGAAAACAACCCACAACTGTGATCCAATTTAGTTGGATTGGCCAGACCAAAATTGTCCATAGCATTTGGGTTATGTAGGCTAGGTGGATTAGCCATGGTAATGGTGGGGTTACGAGATATGGCAGAGGTCTAGGTGGGACACCGTAGGTGGAGACCTGATTGGCCAAATGACCTCCTTCCATACTGTTGGAGTTCTTGGATTCTCTGAATTTTCAGCAGGATAAGAAATGAAGGCTGCGAACTTAAGCTTTTCTCTCAGCTAAAGTGGATCGTTCTTGTGAGGACAATGCACAACACAGCAAATGTCAAGTTTCCATTCCACATTAGATACAACAGCAATAGCAAAAGCCTCCACCTACACAGCAACTGCACTGTTTACAACAGAAAGGTTCCTTATAGACTGTCACACTTCAAGCCACTGTTGACTCCAGCTTCTTTTATTGTATTTAAATAAAATTTACTATTCCACTCCACAGTGTTGGCAAAAAAGACCATTTCTTCCCACACAATCTGAAAGACCAATAAGGAGCTCAGTGAAAGCTGGACCCATGAATTGTAAATAGTTGTATTCAGTTCCACTATAATTTTAAATCTTGAATTATGTAAGAATTCCTCAGGGTAGTGACCTTGGTCCAACCATCAAAATTGTTTCCTCAATGTCCTTCCTCTACCATAAGATTAGAAGTAGGGTGTTCATTGATGATTGCACAATATTCATCATTCACAACTGCTCAAACACTGAAGCTGCTCATGCCTAAGCACAACAATGTTCAAGCTTGGGCCAACAAGTGGCAAGTAACACTTGCACCACACAATGTGAGAGACAGGATCTAAAAGCTACCCTTGACATTCAATGGCATCACCATCCCTAACTGCTCATCATAAGCATTGATCAGAAACTGACTGAGACATCTTTATAAGCAGTGTGACTACAAGAAGAGGTCAGACGCTAGGAATACTGCAGCAAATAGCCAAAGCTTGTCCACCAGCTATATGGTTTAAGTCCAGAGTGTGATGGAATACTCCCAATTTGCCTGAATGAGTACAGCTCCAACAAAGACATTTCATAGAATCCCTAAAGTATGGAAACAAGCCATTTGGCCCAACAAGTCCACACTGACTCTCTGAAGAGTAACCCACTCAGACCTTTTCCCCTTCCCTATTACATTTGACAAGATCAAATGTGGGCGGCACGGTGGCACAGTGGTTAGCACTGCTGCCTCACAGCGCCAGAGACCCGGGTTCAATTCCCGCCCCATGGCAGCAGACTGTACCCTCAACAAGATGTAGTGCAACAACTCACCAAGACTTCTTCAAAACTAGCATCTGAATCCACAAGCTCCTTTTTTGTCACTGCATCAAAATTCTTCTTACCAGCATTGTGGATCTATTTCGCAATTCTGGTAGGTTGACTGTTACCACCTTCTGCAGGGCAGTCAGTTATAGGCAATAAATTCCAGCCAAGGCAGACACATCCACATCATGTGAACGATGAATTTAAAACTTATTGCTTTCTTTCTGAACCTTTAGCTATCTTCAAAATAGTTTACTTCTAACTGATTAATTGCAATTAAAATCAGACATTTTTGGGTCATTGATGGCCTCTATTTTAATAGGAACACAGTCAACAACATGTGCACAAGGTTTACATCAGACTTTACATTAAGCAACAGGTGGAACTTACCAAAAACTGTGCCCACATTTTGTCATGTGTGCCTCATCAATCATCTCAAAGCAGATAGGACTATTGAAGAAAGAGGAGAACCAGTCAGTAAATCCACATTCGGCACAATCACCCCAAACCACACCCTGCGCCCACAGGTACCTCAGCACCCTACCCTCGTTCTTTTCAGTCAGAACAGCCTTCACCCCCCACTGCAGTCAGCACAGCCTCCCTCCCTCTAATCAGTAATCTCTCGCTTGCATTCTCCCAAACCGTCTCAACCCAATCTCACTACACTCCCTCGCCCATCCCACTAATTTTTTAATTAGCCCTCTACCTACTTCCTCTCAGCCTGTCTATCTCTCCACCCCTGTCCCCCAAGTCTCTTTCCCACTCTGGCTGTACTTCTCTACAGTCCAGAAGAAGTCCATTCCTGAAG
Organism: Chiloscyllium plagiosum; assembly: GCF_004010195.1. Classification (NCBI taxonomy): domain Eukaryota; kingdom Metazoa; phylum Chordata; class Chondrichthyes; order Orectolobiformes; family Hemiscylliidae; genus Chiloscyllium; species Chiloscyllium plagiosum. Next base: position 93,062,965 of record NC_057720.1, on the reverse strand, counting down.
AAGGGCCTGTGCCCGAAATGTCGAATCTCCTGTTCCCTGGATGCTGCCTGACCTGCTGTGCTGTTCCAGCAATAAAGTTTCAACTTCTCTACAGTCCAACTTACACACCCCCCCCACTCTGGCCTCAACTCCTTTGCTACCAGTTCTCCCAATCTCCCTTGTCCTCAGCCTCAAATGTGATCCAGCTCCTACCCAGAATCCAAGTCTTATAGTGCACAGTCTATACTGGCAAAGCTATACTAATCCACATTTGAACACGAGGTCCACAGCTTAAATGTTATGACAGATGATCGTCCTAGTACAATTTAAAGGTTGTGAGGTTACCTGTCTCAATTACACTAACAGGCAGTACATTCCACCACCCTCTGGTTGAAAAAAAATTTCTAAAATCCCCTTCCTTGAAATTGTGCATCCATGTTACTACCCCTATAACTAAGGGTAACTGTTTTGTATTCACCCTGTGAATGCACTTCAATATTATACAACTTTCTCAGGCTCCACACCCTCAAACTTCTCTGTTCCAAAGCTCCAATTTCTGATCTTATCCAGCCTGTTCAATGACTGTTTCTACATCATAACGCCTGAAGTGGGGATATTTGCTGACGATTGCACAATGCATGGCACCATTCACGACTCCTCAGACACCAAAGCAGTCTGTGTCTAAGTGCTATAAGATCTGAACAATATTCAAACTGAGGCTAAAAAATGCCAAGGGGTTATGACTCTCTCATATGGGAGAAGACAATTGTCCCTTGACATTCAATTGTGTTACCATTACTGAACACTAGGGTGGGGGTGGGGTCCATTTGCCAGAAACTCAACTAGACTCACCACATAAACAATGGCTAAAAGCACAGGTCAGAGGCTAAGAATCCTGTGGCAAGTAACTCACTTTCTCACTCCCCAAAACCTGTCCACCAACCACATGGCACAAGTATGACGGAATACTTAGTTGGATGGATGCAGCTCCACTAAAGAACACTCAAGAAACTTGACACCATCCAAGACAAAACAGCCTGTTTGACGGGCACCAGATCCACAAGCATCCACTCCCTCTCATACTGAGTCGCAGCAGTGTGTACAATCTAGAAGACACACTACAGAAATTCTCCCCTCCAAACCCATGATCACTTTCATCTAGAAGGACAAGGGCAACAGATAAATGGGAACACTACCCAGGCGCAAGATCCTCTCCAAGCCACTCACCATCCTGACTTGGAAACATATTGCTGTTTCTTCACTGTCACTGGGTCAAAATCCTGGAATTCCCACCCTAAGGGCATTGTGGGTCTAGCTTACATAACATGAACTGCAGTAATTCAAGGTGACAGCACACCACCACCACTCAACAGCAACAAATGCTGGATGGCCAGTGATGCCCACATCCAATGAGTGAATAAAAAAAAATTAAACAGCTCCTTTCCAGGTAACAAATTGATGGATCTCCTCTGCACCCCCTCCAGTGTAAAGAGAGCATTCACACAGTGTGGTGACCAGAACTGCACACAGCAATTCAGCTGTGGCCTAACCACAGTGCTAGGAAAATGTACTATGCAGTTCCAATATAATCCTCCCTTGTTTTATCTGTGCCTCAACTGGTAAAGGCATTGTGAGCCTTCTCAACTACCCTACTAACCTGCCCTGACACTTTCAGGGATCTGTGGACATACACCTGACGAAGGGCTTTTGACTGAAACGTCGATTTTTCTTCCTGCTCCTCGGATGCTGCCTGACCTGCTGTGCTTTTCCAGCACCAACCCTAACCTTGGTACACCCAAGATGCCTCTAACACCGAGTTTCCAAGTGCCTTGCCACTTATTAACTACTCCCTTGGCCTTCCTCCTATCAGGAAGAAATTCCAATAACCACGATCTACACCTTGTTTATATCCTGCTGTAACTGAAGACTCCCCCCCCCC